>NC_090320.1:8146638-8448317 GCF_040869045.1 Eurosta solidaginis | reverse complement strand
CAAAATATGCCAACTAAGCAGAATTCATCGCCGAACCGTTAGGGCCTGTTTTTCTTTCAACAAAATTTTGTTGAAACATGTTTATGTCGCTGCTACTATGGTAGTACAAATTAAGGTTATTACAATTTTGATGCATTGTGTATGCGAGGTCACCATATAAAATTACTTTAAACAAAAGGACTTTGCGCTCATTTCACACATATTATTGTTAGCTTTCGTTTAGTCGCTGAGCAAGCGTCGAATATTGCGCCGGAGGAGGATATTGCGTAAACAAATGCTCATGCGCAGAATTGTTTAACTTGGTGTGATAGTTTCGTTCGAGCGACGGGCAAAGCAACATCAAGAAATTAGAAACAAGTTCTTTCAATTATAAAATATTTTTTCTAAGCAGGGTCACCCCTAGGCAGTGATTGGGCAAATACTCCGAGTATATTTCTACCATGAAAAGCTTCTCAGTGCAAACTTATCTGCCTTGCAGATGCCGTTCGGAGTGGGTCATAAACATGTAGGTCTCGTGCCGCCACGAAAAATTAAAAGCTGCACAACTCGAATTGGCAGAGAAGTTCGGCTTTAAACTTGGAAGCTAACGCGCCTTGTATTTTTTTAATATATTATATTTTAATTGTTTAATAGACTAATGTTTTATAGTATTAACAAATATGCGTTCATACGTCTTGCCTTGTTCCTCGTTAATCAACAACGAAACTAAACTCAATACGATGATTGTGCTATGCGACTCTCTTGTTAGGGTTACAGTTACAATTTTGGTGACCACTCCTTTGAATAATTAATTTGCTAATGACTGCAATTACTGATTTTATTAGAGTCGTTTTATCTTGTAAACTTTAAAATTTATCTGCTCTATAAACACAAATTTCGTTCATAAAAAATGTTTTAATAGAAGGGATAAACCTTGAAGTTTACTTGAGAAAACGAACCTTAGATCTATAAAATAAATATCAAAATTCCATTTAGCATTGAAATCTAGAATCAAAGTTATTTCACTCAATTGTGCAAGGTCTCCTTAGTATTCCAATTTTTTTAGTCATGGTCTTTTCCGATCAATGTTATTTGCCATGCTTTTTTGGAATAATCGATTATTGGCTAACATGTTTTGAAACTGACATGAAAATAGCACCATTTCGCTAGAAAAAGAAAAAAAATATATAAAAAATATGTAAAATACTGTTTTGTGAAAAATAATCAATGCATAGAGTTTATTATTTAAATAAGTTTTTTTATTTAAATAAGCGTTATCAATTTTAAACATAAAATACATAATACATACATACATTATATATGTATATATGAAAAACATACATCATACAAAATAATTGTTTGCATACAAATGCTAAACAAACATATTTGTATGTAACAAATTGCGTAAGTACAAATACATGGTAAAAAATGTAAATATCCATGCCACTTTATTATATAGCTCACTCTGCAACACACTTAAATGCCACAAAAAAAATTTATAAAATTAAAAAAAAAACAATAACCACCGCGTGTAAACGCAATTCAACCAAACCACAAAAACGCATGCGCAAATGCTCATTTTACAATAACAAATACACAAACTCAATTTAACACACACAAAAACCATATAAACACGAACAAAATGCCTGCTAATATTTTAACATTAAAAATTAAAAAATTTTAAGCTAACTACAGTCAAAATAAAAAATTTAATTACATTAAAAACACACTTCACACTTTTTTTTTTGTAAAAAAAGTTAAATCATATTAAAACAAATCTACAAAAATGTACACCACGAAAAATGCACCTACCATTTAAAAGTAAGAAAATTACATTTTTATTTACACTATTTAATAAAAAAAAATATCTTACTGGAAACTAAAAAGATTTAAAAAAATATATATATTATATATTCGAACTTAAAAACCTACAAACTCAAATAAAGTAAAATCCTTAAATTTAAATTCTTAAGCTAAAATCCTCAAACTTGTACATAATAACTAATTAATAATAAAAATTTCCATTAAAAAATATTTCCAATAAAAAACTGGTATTAAAAGTCAAGCAGTTTTTGTATTATTTACAAAAACAACTCTATGGCATATATTTATCTAAAATAAACTTTTACAATTCCACTATATTTACAGTTGTGGTTTTTTGACTTTTTAAGTGCATTCAATTTCGAAAGTAAAAAATCACTCAACCTCTTACTTGAATCAAGATGGTAGAGTTGCAACTCCACATAATATGCGAACATCATAATGTCGTTCATATTATGCCATTTTTCAAACGTACAGGGACAAAAATTACTTCCAGCCAACTATTGCTTAATTCGAAAGTTTATTCAAAATTATTTCCTTCAAATATTCCGCTCACTTTGCTTTCTAATCACAAAACAACTTCACAAACTTTCATACAAATTTTAATATTACATTTTCTTGAGAAATCGAAAATTCGAACAAAATCGACTTCATGGTAACGTCTTAGTCGAACTTTCGCACTTCGAACTCAAATCTTGTCATAGATAATCAAAAATGCTCAGTACTCAATAAATCCTTCAAAACGCTCTTATCGTTCAATCAGAAATGGAAACAGTTATTTTCACGTCGAATTAAAAGATCCCCTCTTTCTAGTATCTTCTAAGAAGGAACTTGCTGCCCTGGAAGAGGTAGTGCCCGGCCAGTTACTACATAGCGGCCTCGAGGCAAGCAGACTACAGGTGGGTAGCGGCAATCTCTCTACGACCCCCTGCTATGTCCGAATCAATTGTACCAAAACTGACTACGAGATATGCCTGACCGTTGCCCAGGATATTTCTCTGTCCCGGTACCCACATATCTCTAGCTTCAAACGAGTTTTGGACAATCTCAAGCGTTGTCAGGGACTTCCATACCAACTACGATCGCACCACAGTTGAGCTCTGGAAATTAATTGCAGCTTGAATATTCAAGTTTTTTTATTGAAGCAACGGCATCTCAAGTTGTCCTTAGGCTTGGGTATTGCAAACATGTGAAACCCACTTAAAAATTCCATATTTCAGTTTTCACGGACAAGTTTGCATTATTTCCATAGCCACCCGTCTTACAGGCTCAGCCATTGTGTTTCAATAAAAGATTTTCGCTATCCAGGAGACATGTAAATTATTACCAGATGGAAATAGAAAGCGTGAAGGTGTATAGCGAAATGTTCCCTCATCACATTGGGTGATATCGACTGAATGACGATAACCTATGGTGTAGTCGGAGTAGGGATTGGTCTATGAACATGGCGACTCAATATAGCCTTTCCCTCATTCGGATGCCGGCGCATTTTTACATATAACGCAACGAGATGGCCGATGGATTAGCATAGCGTGGATCTGCTGTTAATGTTGCAGAAGTAAAGAAGATCCTTGTACCTGGTATGGACGCAAATGTTTGCACTCCTGTGAAGTTCCTTCGAGCAAGTGACTATCTCTACGGCAGAAAAAATTAGAAGGTCTACATTAGCATTAGTTGCAGTACTCACCGAACACTGGAGAGCTGTAGGTATTGCGGCAAAAATATAGAATAACTTAAGTGGCAGGTGTAATCTTCCTTGTGTGGCGGAGCACCTTCTATGCGACTGCCTAGCGCACTGTCGAAGCAGAATGAAGTTCCTTAGAAATGCCTCAGAAACCTCAGTAGTCAAAAATGTTAAGCTTTTCAAATATAAAGATTCAACAGGAAGGATATAGTGGGATGGGACTCCCAGCGGCGCTTTAAAACATTCCTCAGCACATTTCGTATATTTTTCATTGGTTAATTGGAGTTAAAGAGAATTTGTCGCAACAGCCAACCAACTAGCTAAAGTAAACAATCGAAAAATTAACTCCTGAGAGAAAAATAGTCCCCTGGCCCTCCCTTCCCATTGTTAGGGTATGAAGCGGTCATAAAATGGCTCAACTAATACCTCTTTCTAGCAGGTGAACTATGAAATTCCTTCATTAGACTACAGCTATAGTCTCATCATCTTTCGCTGTATCGCTTTTCTCGCTTATCAATAAATTCAAAAATAATTCTTATGTAAATTTTTAGTTCCTCTCCATCCCCGCTACAGTTGTTATTCAAGCGCGTGACTTCTGCCCTGCACGCTCTTATATCACGAAATTCTATTACTCTAGAAAGCAAATCACCACAAATAGACAACTTCAGTTGCACTTATACACTTCAAACTCCAGCAAATCCTCGTTCGAATTTCAATGCAAAAAGTGAACTGAATGAATGAGTATGTAAGGATGAATGTGTATGACCAATATGGAATAGTTATTAAGCCTGAACTAGCTGTTGACTGACTGGCAGACAGTAAAATCCCTTTAGGCTGCGTCTGTGAAAAGATATGAACTCTCTAGCCATTAAATTTACCAACCAGCACAAGCGTAACGGAAGAGAAGATGAGCCGAATGTTGGACACTCAGCTTCAGTTGGAGTACACAAAACGAAAACACAAAAACTATGTAGGGCTATTAATGTACACCAAGACGCAGGGGTAGAAATAGAAGACAGATACATACTATAACAACACTTCGATAGAAAAGAAACGAAACAAACAAATAATCTGTACAGTTAATGTCCTGTACGAGTGTGTATGAAATACGAGTTCGGAAATATCCCAATCACATAGCGCTTGAGTTGAACTCTTAAGAATTAATGGTTCGACACTCAAATCGTGCGTATATTGCATTGCATTGAGTTGGCGAGTTTGTTTACTTGCACACAGTGTGCGAGACATTTGAATGCGCCAAAAATGGAAGCGACCAAGAAATGTGACAGCTGTGCACGAGCAGGAAAGTGGCAGCAACAAATATCTGAAAGCTATTTTGAAAGCTACGGAATGCTTTTTTACGCCCAAACGACAAGCATTTGTAGCAAAGAATTGTATTGGCTTTAATCAAACGTGGTACTACCAGATATGTAAGGACTTAAGCACCAATATGTACTGTGAAGTAAGAAGTGATGACTTATGAGAAAGTGACGAAATTCAAAAAGCAATGCAACAACGAAACGGATTTGTTAATATTCCGGTTGTGTTGAGCACAATATGCACTCTACACACGAAATCCAATCTTAGGCTAAAGCTATGTATGTCTTAAGTGGTTGCAGT
Source organism: Eurosta solidaginis (assembly GCF_040869045.1). Classification (NCBI taxonomy): domain Eukaryota; kingdom Metazoa; phylum Arthropoda; class Insecta; order Diptera; family Tephritidae; genus Eurosta; species Eurosta solidaginis. The sequence goes on along the minus strand of NC_090320.1, from coordinate 8,443,216 downwards.
CAGTCAAATTGCGGCTTACCCACGCAAACAGCCAGTCAAATTGAGATACCGATACGATTGTGCAGTACAACTTTTTGGAAGAGGATTGGACTGCTTGATGATATTACTTTTGCTATAAGCATATTCAATTTTAGCTATGAGCTAAGTGAAAGCTTTCCAGCTTGGCTGAGGTTAGGATGTACATGAAGTGCCTAGATGTTAGACAGATAAGACTGCATTTTTCTATACAAAGATTGCTTAGTGGCGAGCAATTACAGGAAACAACACAAGGGTATTTGTCGACAGAAAAACTACCTAGCAATGGAATCACGAGTGATAAAAATCTGAAGGTGTTTCGAAGGGTCAAGCCTGTTTGTAGTCATTAAACATTACTGCTTCGAGGAATCTGTGCCACAACAAAATCGAAGGAAACGGCGCATCGCTAATGATATGGCTAGAAATTATTCCGAAATGTATGTAAGCGAGACGGATAACTTTCTAGTAGAAATCGAGATGATAGCCTGAACGAGCTTAAACTTATAACTGGTGCTACCCCAACTCTATGTCTGAAATCTCTGGACATCAGTTACAAGGTCGACGTTTTCGTTCTTACAAGAGTTTACCCCGGATTCAAAACCTTCCGTCTGTTGCCGAGTTTGTAGGTAAAATATGCGACGTTATTACTGGTGGCTAGTAGCTCAAGCTTGCCCACATTTACACTCTTCTGTCTCTGCTTTTTTTTCTCCCTGCTTCCCTTTTCAACTCGCGATAGCATTCACATACACTTCTTGTTGGGTTCGCTTTCAACATTGCTCGTTAGACAGTTAGCCTTTTTTTGATTGCAACACAGCATTCATCTTCATACCGGTTGTTTTTACTGGTAACCAATTTTACGTTCAGTGGCGCTACGAAGCATTGCATTTCGTTGTTGTTGTTGTTGTATTAACGATAAAGACACTCCCCGAAGAATTTGGGGAGCGTTATCGATGTTGATGGTCCTTTGCCGGATATAGATCCGGTACGTGCCGGTAACAAAGCACCATTAAGGTACTAGCCCGACCATCTCGGGAACGATTTATATGGCCACAATAAACCTTCAAGGCCATCCCTCCCTCCCCACCCCATAGTTCCATGAGGAGATTGGGGTCACCAGAGCCTCGTCTGTTAATGGAAGAGGATTCGCCGCGTGTAGGTGAGGTTGACAATTGTGTTGGAGAAGCTATATATAGCGCTGGCAACTCCTTGAGAGGGTGGCGCTACACCTCTTGAATCCCAACTGCATTTCGTTGGGTTAACTTGTGATCTTATAGAGAATATGTGAGAGTCGAGTTGCGAAATCATTAACATGTTGCGTTTCATTCACTTTTCGAATTAACAATAAGAATACTTGCGAATGGACACTGTATTATCACACCGATGTCTTGATAATCATATTTCTGCAGACACTTAGTGAATAAGGTGGAGGAGAAGTCAAATTTTTTTGTTATTTCCTTCTTCACTGATAAGCCCCTTAACGTCTGGGTAGCCTATGAAGCAGTTTTTGTTCCTACATTCAAAATATTCAGCCTCCACAATGTAACGATTCCCATGATTGACTTGGTCGTGTACCAGGCTAAATATATCCACAAGCCTACATGGCTGTTTAGTTAACCGAATCCGCGGCTTTTTACATCATGTCGTAATAATTGTAGGCATACCCACTGTCCTCCGTAGGCACTATTCGGTTGAAATCCGATGTCTTTTTTTTTGGGTTTGAAATTCTGCTGAGGCTCTTACTGCCATTATCTCAGCATGCCCTGGTTTAAGAAGGCGTTGGAATACGGGTTTTGAAATTTGTCCATCCTACATTTGGTCGAAAAGGAGATTAACTTATAGTTGGTGATGGCCATAAATGGTGATTATGTGAGACAACCTGGCCGCAATCGTCTCTGGAAGCCTTCGCGCGCACAAATAATATCTCAATACATGAGTCTTTATGCACAAAGAACTTAGCTTTCAACAGATCTTTCATGCAGGTTTACGAGCTATTGAAAAACCTCGTTTTGATGCGAATAATAGACACACGCACTTCTGCAACGAATATTAAAAAACTAGATATAACTCAACAGACAACCTAGGTAAACCGACGCCAACAAGGAAATAGTCTATTACCGCGTAAGTTTTAAAAGTTTATCAGAAAGTTGTATTCGTCAAAGCTTTTGTAGCAGCATTTTTCCTCTCCGGAAAACAAAGTGCAAAAGTTAGTTACAGTTTAAAATTTTCTTAACTTTAAATCGCTTTGCAATTTTTTCATTACCTTGGCTTCTAATTTGCACCACGATCACTTCGATTTTTGCTATTTTGTGCGTGATTTCGCTTTGAATCAAATAAGATTATTATTCAAACAAAAAAACTTGTATTGCGCGCACTTCTGGTACACGCACCAAACACCCCCATTGCCTATCGCATCCCTACGATCAAATATTTTTTGAGCATCAAAGCACCCTCACCTCATCGTGCTGTGTAGATTCCCCCCTTTTGTATTCAAGTTGGCAGGAAGTAATGCAACGAAAGCCTTTTAAAAGTTAGAAAAGTTCATTTCGAACATGTTGTGAACATTTTCAGTGTAACACGCAGCGTTTAACGGTATTACTTTTTGCACTTTTCTCAAATACTTAGATAGAAAACTGTTATGCGAGTCGACGTTCATTGGTGTAAAAAGAATCATATTAAAATGTTAGCTAATCAGTATATTTAATGGGAAAACTTTACTGTTTACTTAAGTATAAACATCCAGTTAATCTGCCTAAGCATTTTGCATGTATAGGGGGGTAACAATTAGTGCGAAAAAAAAAACACTTTAATATTCCACAATTTCCGAGCGCCACGGGCTAGTCGGCTTATTGTTGTAGCGGTAAGGCTAGGTGGCTTCTTTGTTATTGCTACAGAAACAAAATATCCTGATTTTACCAAAGGGTATCTAGTGACGGCTCTTATCAAATAAAAACTCTTTAATTTTACTCGCAAACACGGATACGAGCGAATACTCTGTTTTTATGCATGAGGTCATTTATATATATTGTAACGAATTTTGGGGAATCCCGCTTATTTGAAACCTTCTGGTAACGTTCGCATCGCTAAACTGTTGAATAAATCACTCCTCTTTTTAGTATTGCAAACTGGTCTTTATTTAGATTACTTCAAGAGTAGTACTTCACAATTATACTTTACAACCAATAGCGTGTTTAAATCAAAACTGATACTGACTGCTCAGCTTTCGCTGCTTTTATACTCTCTGTGGCCTCGGTCACCCATTTCTCCTAAGGTCTAGTAACTTCGCGAACTTCATGCTTGGTTACCAGCCATATATGTACATGTATATTTGTAGTGTATAGTCTCTCGCATAGCCATATGCGTGTGTATATGTGAGTACTACTTCGGCTGATGGTGACTATCTTTCTGTTGCCTTGTATGTACATGTGTAAATGATGATTGATTTGTTTACGTACATACAAGTGGCTGCTTAGTATCGGATTAGGGATGCTAGTATCACTTAGTGATGTGAATATTCGTCACATAATGTATTTGAATTCGAACTGCCGAGCAGTGAACGCCAAAATAAAAAAAAAAAAAACTGATCAAAGCTGCCATGAAGCACGACTGCATGAAAAAAATTTCTGCTGTTTTAATATGTCTGTATCCTAAAACTCCTGGCAAATGGATTGTATATGATAAAGTTACCACACGTTGGACGCCACTGAAGAATAAACTAATCGAGGAGTTGACGGAAAGTTTCAAGCAGACCAAAAAATTGTTTGGCACGCGTTGCAAGAATAGACGAGAGCTGAATCCACTACTTTGATCCCGATTTCGACAACGATAGCGACGTGGTGGCTTTTGAAGATTTTTTGAGAGTCATGTTCAAGATTTTATTTTAAAGAAGAGAAGGACTAAATCTATAGACTTATTAAGAAAGTGCGTGGATATGTTAATTGTTTTCTGTAGCCTCTCAGAAAAAAAGTGGGATGTTCAACGGATAGACAGGTCAACTCTTATGATTTTTGGGTAATTTCTTACTTTTTTTTTAGGTTACAAATAAGACAAGAGCTAACTAACTTCTGTTCAGCAAACTAAAATCCATAAGAATCGTAGTCCGTTGAACAAACCACTCCTCACTCCTCGTAAACATCTTTGGGTAATATACGAAAGCATGATACTCTTAATGCACATGCCAAGATATCGAGAGGGGTGTCAAAACACGTGTTTTGTACCTAGAATCGCGTCTGTCAAGAGATTTTCGCAAGATAAATTGAAAATGTTCATGTGTTTGTTGTAATTTTGATGATCCTGCGTAAGGGAAAGAGTGAGAAAAAATAGTTTAAATGCAAATGTAAAGGAAAGAAGATGAGAAAAATAAAAGAATTTGAGGGAGAAATCCAGGTATAAGAATAAAGCGTAGACACAGGCGCTGACGAGGATGAAGTAGAAAATTACTAGGTTAGCATTAACCCGAACAAACATCGGACTTCCATATGGCAACGAGCAATAGCCTTGTTTTGACACGCCCACAAATTTCCAAGGAATGCAGATACCGTTATCATTTAAGCACGTAATGTTTTTTAATTCATCACGGTTGAAGCAGAAATCATTTGCTAATCTAGGATGATCACGAGCACGCAATGAAACTGATGTGCTTTCGTGGTGTTAACTCTAATGAATTGGTTATAAAAAACCTATGGCAACGCTGGGCGGGCAAGGCCACTCGTATAAATTCGAATGACTTTGTTGTGCTTTATTCCTATTGTTGTTATTTGTTGGTCTTGTAATTCCTATATTGGGTTTAAATAGGTATACGAGCAACATCTGTGGCTTTTTTTTATCTAAACTTTTTGAAGATCACTATAGCATTGTGTTCTGTTAAGGAAAACAAATTTCCAACTTATATACAGTCACTTAATATCGATTAACCTGGGGAGGATGTTGGTGGAGTTCCGGACAATGTATGACCAGCTTAACTTAGGGCCAAATGTGAAATTGTTTCTTGGATGTGGTATGCAAATCACGACCAGTGACTACAAGCTAGAAGATAATATCTTTCATTTTATCAAAGACGCGGAAACTTCTCATAAGTTTTTCGATGATTGTTTGTCAAATTTGAGTGCTGTTTTTATTTTTTACATAAACTAGTAGGCTAGCTTAATTGGCGTTGCTACGAGGGTGGTTTCTATGATCCCTTGTTCAGGATATCTGTTATAGCGATTAAATTTTTTATGTTTGACTATTCATATAACAAGCACCAAAGTCCAGCATGATAATGAGTTATGATACAGTCGAAGATAGATAGTTGGGTAAAATAACCAGGTCATCCAAGTAGCTACTGAAGTTCATCGGTATTAGTATTTTAGACACGAATCGGTTTGCTAGTCGTTTTTTTTTTTTTATTTCCAGCCTTCTTTTGCTCTGTCATTTTGGTTCTACTTTCAAAAATCGATCTTAAAAAAAAGAACCAACCAAGAAAATCGTCCGAGTAACAAATGTCATAAAAATGTTCACAACACCACGAAATGTTCAAATAATACCTATCGTACCAACTTCATAAAGGCTTTTGATATCGATCATGATTATTTGGTCATTAATATTGCATCTGATTGATTATATATATTTTTTTATCACTAACATTTCAAAACATAATTTTCATATACATACATACATACATACATACATACATACATACATACGCATACATGCAAACAAACAAATGTATAGGGCGCTTTCACCGAACATAACATTTTTTTCGTAGGTTGCCAAAATTTGTCCATGAGTTGAGTGTCGAATAAACACGTTGGATAAATGTAGCGCAAACAATTTTTGTTCTGTGAAACTCCAACGTAAATTTCAAACCGTTGAGCATTGTGAAGTGTGGAGCAAGTGTGATATCTTCTCCGTCAACTGCCTGACAGGATGTTCAATATGGCTACTTTTTAGCGTTTTGACAGGGTGTTCAATATGGCGGCGCATAGGATCGGCTATCTTCAGCGGGTGATAGAAAGAGATACAGAATGAGACAGCGATAGTCAATTACAAATCAGGTGATCCATTCTATTTGTAATTTTGACGTCTATGCAGAAGTTATCACACTTGTCTTATCCACAATGCTGTTGAGTGCATCGAAAATATTCAACGGCGCATTTAGAAAGTTATCACTGAACGACTGTTCAGCAGTTGTGTTCGCAGAAAGCGCCCATAGGGCGTTTTCACATTGACCGACACCGACACGTACACGATTTTTTCAAAGTACTTACACATTAGCTGTGTTTTTTTTCTCATCTATATACGTTTACGCTTAAACTTTATATGGACTGCTAAGCGACAAACTTTAAATACACCTCTGAAATTGCTTACTCAGATGTAACTGAAATATGTGTCTATGTTTCACCCTCTGCACTAATTCTATATATTCTATGCGCGTCCACTATTTATCACAACTGATTCAGCTATATGTTATACACAGAAATACAACAGAGGGTTGTGTCTCCGCTTTTCGGTACACGCTGTTGCTGTAGCTAGTTGTTTAACCACAGCCGCTGGATGGGTCTCCTAAGCATTATCTAAGCGAGTATAGGCGTTTTTTTTACGCGCAAACGAAACGTATACGCGTGTAAAAAAAACACGGCTATTATAAACGACACGACACGATTAAACAACACTGCTCATAAAATAACAAACAATGTAACAAATAAAAACAGCTTGTCGACGACGACACGAATGGAATGCTTGCTTCCCGCCGACATGTCGTTGCCGACGGGTGCATAAAGCTGTCGTGTCGGCAAGTGTGAAAGCGTGGCCATATAATTATCAGATTCCCTGTCCCATGTATTATATATGATTCATGTTAGCAATTTTGTAACGTGTCCGCTACGTTCGTGTATCATATATGAGCAACCTTATATATACCTTATACTACGGAAATTACTTAAACGTGGTGACTTATTTCTGTTTTTCGTATGGGACGTGGCTGTATAGACTTTGTAAACTGTAAACTTAAAAAAAAATTAAAAAAAAAAATTGGTGATTTTCAAAGACTTCTAAAAAATTCGTCAAAATTCGTCAAATTTTTTTTTTTTTTGTATATTTTTTTTACTATAATCTTTAAAAAGCTTATATCTTCAATATTTGTTCCAACATAATTACGAATTTTGAAAAAAAATCGTAGGACGTGGAGCACTTCACGAATATTGTTATACGGGACAGGGAACCTGTTATATGAATTTGTGTTCCCACTGTTATCGTTGTTGGTGTCGTGTCGGCTAGTGTGAAAACGCCCATAGAGTCTCATGCATACAAAATTACGCAGAAACGAATTTTTAAGCAAAAGTTGCCTTCTTTGTTTTTGCTACAGAAACAAAATACCCAGCTTTTACTCAGAAGCTCTAGTCTGAGCAAGTGCTCGATTTTTATGCATGAGGCCCATAACCACAAACCATAAAGGGCAAGTTCAGACAAAAATATTTCTTTTTCGTTTTTTTTTAACATACAGTTTTGAAAGGTCAAACAACTACACAATCACTTTAAAAACTTGCATAAGCACTAATAATAACAATAAAAACACATTTACATACTTGCTTCGAATATAATACAGCGAGAATGAAGCTAAAGGCACGTTTACACTTTTTCAACTGCAAAACAGAGCAAGCACATAACTTGAGTAAATAAAATAATAAGAAAATCGGCAAAATTAAATATTACGAACTTGCAAAAGAAAGCCCAAAAATTGTGAGTGTGCACATTAGACTGGGTCGATTTATTAACCCATATCGCGCCATCGATTTTTCGATAGAATTTGGGCTCAGGAAAAAAAGTTCCACTACGCATACCCACAAGAATAATTTTCGAGCCTGTGAAATTTCATTTTTACTTTTTTTCGACTTTGATTTTTAAGGTTTTTTCATGTATACCCTGTCCGACCCAAAAATGTCCGCTAAAAACGTTGGCGCTAACAGTTTTTTGAAAAAAAAATATATTTATACATATCTACATATGAAAATTTTTTAGTAGGTCATGAAAAAACCTTAAAAATCAAAGTCGAAAAAAGTCAAAAAAATTAAACTTCGCAGGCTCTAAAATTATTGTTTAGGTATGCGTAGTGGAACTTTCTTTCCTGAGCCCAAATCCTATCGAAAAATCGATGGCGCGATATCGGCTAACTTTCGTCCATACAAATCGACCCAGGTACATACATTGCGCCAAAAAAATATAAAAAACATTAAACAAAACTCTTAATACTTTTTAAACTCTTTAAATACTACTATTTACTATTTATTCATATATGTAATGAATTTTTTATTTGAAAAAAAAATAAAAAACCAAAAATATTTTTCTCCTTCCTTATTTCTACAATATCTTTGTTTCTTTTTTTTGTTACAGGAGTTACAATTCTTCTATCGCTCACAGTGTTTCTCAACCTTGTAGCTGAGACATTGCCCCAAGTATCTGATGCAATCCCCTTGTTAGGTAGCGATTGCATTTAAAAATGCAAATTTTTTCAAATTTTATAGCAAATAGTTTAAAAAATTTAAAAAAAAAAATACGTATTACACTAAAATTATTTACCTACTTATACGAGTAAAAGAAAAAGTACTAAAAAATTATCTAAGCAAAATATAATAACTTCTAAATATATTTATATCAATTACCGAAAATTATATCTTGTTGTTATTCATGTTGTTGTTGTTGTCGTTGCCTTTTATTATTAATGCAAAAAAATAACAAAAGTACATGAAATCAACTAAATGGCACATTTCCAATTCAATTAAAACAAACAACAAAAACAAATATAAAATTATGCCAAAAAATTTCAAATTTAAATGTTCGTTCGTTTTTTTGTCTGTCTAACCACTAAAAAATATATACTCGTATTCATACTATCGCTAATATCCACCACTCTACTACTACTATTACTACTACTATTGCTGCTACTTTTTTTGTTGGTTACTACTACTAACTGCTAAATTATTGCAATTACTTATTTTCACCTAAAATTTTTATTAAAAAAAAAACGTTATTATAAGACTTAAATGTGTAGTTTTAACAATAAAAGCGCGAAAATTTAAATTAATTAAAAAAAATGCAATGTTTATTTTGCGTAATTTCTTTTAGTTACAGTTATTAGGTTGCGTTTGCTTTTAGCCAAAATAAAAACTGACTCCCTACTGATCTGAGTAGCTCAAAAGGGTCTTATACATTTGCTTAGCATTTGTGCTTCATTTCGTCTCTTTTGCTTCATTTACTTGCCTTTCAGCGAGACCCAAACTTATCCCTTATAAAGTGACTTTGCTTATTTCATATCTAACTACCTAACAAGGAGTGTCAAATAAAGCACTGCTAATATTTAAAAAAAAAATCATAAAACATATTTGCCCCATGCCCCCAAATTCATAAAACTTTTCATAAATAAAATATGCAGCATTAAAATTTCAATAGATGTACGGAAACCCTGGCCCTTGATTATCCTTTAATAGCAAACATTTATATACCTCATAAAAATTTAATACTTAATCAGTAGTTAAGAATCCCTGCACCATCTGTTAAAATAGAGCCATATTTTCTGTTTTCGAACAAATTTTACAAGTGCACAATACCAGGGGACTTTTTCTTCTTTCTTTGAGAGATCACCGATTTAAAATCAACTACTCTATCAATAGCTTCTAGCAACGGCTATTGTCACAAATGCCACAGCTGTCACATTTAGGCAATCGCACTGAAATCTTGAAAGCTCCCGTATAACGAATATTATTATGGCAAAAAGAAAATAGTTCTTGAAAATATGTTTCAGCATAAGTCACCTGTTCAATCGAACATATGTAATAGCAACAATAATTTCGAGACTGCCCGGCCTTTTCACGATAAATTAAAAAAAAAAAATCCCCTCTTCCTGTGACGTCATTGCATCAATGCATATGCACGACCTCAGAATATTAAGACGGCAATCGACCACAAGAAATAGTTAATAGCTTCGAAGACATTTAGACGGTGGTTGTTGTTGTTGTTGTAGCGATAAGGACACTCCCCGAAGGCCTTGGGAGTGTTATCGATATTGATGGTCCTTTGCCGGATGCAGATCTAGTACGTTCCGGTACCAAGCCCGACCATCTCGGGAACGATTTGTTATGACCACGTGCGACCTTCTAGACCATTCCGCCCTCCCGCCCCCTAGATCCATGAGGAGTTCAGGGTCGCTAGAGCCTCTGCTGTTAATGAAACAGGATTCGCCACGGATTTTGCGCTGGCAACTTACCGCGGGTATATTCTAACCGCCAACCCGCGGGGGGAATTTAGACTGTGGTATTTTCGTTTTATTCTTAGGGAATTTTAACACCCGTGCACGAAGTGACGTGAGTGATGTCTCCTCCTGAGTAGCACACAACAACATCGCTGAATTTTGCATAATATGCGAGTCTTTTATTCGCAGATCAATCTGTTGCTAAGCGCAGAGCTTTACTTGTCGCTTGGCTGTACCTGTCTATGTATCGGAATTACTCGGGTTTTATTTTCATTTCCATTACTAGATTATGGACTTAGGAGAGCAAAGTACTTTTACAGCAATAACAAGAGTAAATATGGACATTGTTAACTGTGTGAACGCTGGACGTCATCATATGTACAGCTTCTTAAATGCCTACTGCGGGAAAATTCTTACCCTCTAAACCCGCTGATTGTCTCTAAGTGATTTAGGTCTGAAAGGAGACGTGCAAATTAAATAAGTTGGGCTTATAGTACACATCCACCAGCCTCTATAAACAGTTTTATACATTTTCAACCTGAAACATCAATCTAGTCCTATCCGCTATTAAAAAGTCCAGCATTCAATCAATCACTGTCTTCAAAAGTTTTTAAGTTCGCCCGATTTATCGTTTTTAATTTGAGATCTAAGAAATTTCTTGGTTTATTCAGTGCTTGCTTAAAATTAATTGTCTGTGGTAGACAACTCTACCTAACCGAACTTAATATTTTACTAAGGGAATTGGCTAACCGCTTATCAAGGAACTTCACCAATTAATTGATAGTTTCTGTTTACTACGTCAATAAGGCAGGCCTATTGTATTAGTTTTTTTTAGGTCAAAACTCAGGTATTCTGCACATAGCAGGTTTAACTGGCCGGTCCCTGAGGACCTAACATAAGACTGAATGAGTCCATAGTGTTGCACTTAGTATGAACGTCATACATTTTTATAGTGATTTCAAATAACCACCCCCCCCCCCCCCCCTGTTACCTGTAAATATAAAATTGTTCCCTCATCTAAATAATAAAACTTCCTAAAACTTTCAAGTCCTTATATAGAATCTTTATGGGCCTTCACTGTTCACAAAAAAATTTCACTTTATATCAGAAATAGTCCCCAAAAATGGTTAAGGCATCCACATAAAAGCACATAACGTTTTAATAAGCAAGTCTTCAAGTTCTTCCAAAATGATGAATATCCCTTTGCACGTCTACAAATGCGATTTTTATTGATACAAAAAATTATATCTTTATAAGCCTTCCTAACTCTCATCTTTAATATTATTTACGCCTTTACTTCCTAAGAACAACTTCTATTTTAATTGCTTTCGTTATCTATGTCCTTCTGTTTTACCCCTAAGCGAAATAAAATAAAGTGAAAACAAAGAGTTACTGCATTTTATTCATATTTTTCAAAACTTTCCTACTTTCAAATTTACAGCAAAGTTGTGTGATTTGAGCTTTCACTAGTTAACAATTGGTTAGCATTCTGGTTTTGTGAACATATGTTCAAATACATCGTCTTAAGTGGAATATAAAAAGCAAAGCTTTGAATTAGAAGAGCTGTTACTCCTCTTAAACTCTTTTTTCAAGTTTTTCTGGTCTTTTCTTCATTATTATTCTGCTTACAATGCTTGAAGCTTTCAGCTGTCGAAAATTATGTTATAAAGGCAAAATAATGTTGACTGAGTGGAATAACATCCTATCTTGGTAGACAATTCGAAATCGTCCTATCTCATAAATTCCCTTTTAAATTCCCCCACATCAAAATGTATCGAGTTTATGCTTAGATGGGGCATTTCTGAAACCAATTCTGGGATTTGACCTTCTTCAACCGAATTCTGAAGGATGGTGTTCTTCGATCAATTCTTAAGATAACTGGTTATTTAATTTTTTTTTGGGGTAGAGCGTTTTCAAAATGACAGTCGAAATGGATTTTATACCACTTAGCAGTCAATATACCGAGAAGGAATTAAAGATATAGGAAACAGCTTCCTTCACGAGTGCTTTTAAGTACTTCAATAACGTTTTCACAAGAAGCTTTCGTTATCAAATTCATGCTAGTGAAATTAAAAAGGTTGTTCTAAATAAAAAATGGCACAATAATGCTTCAAGAGCTTTAAAAAGCTTTCAAAATTTTTCAACTAGTGTTTGTAAATATTTATAAAATTTGTTTGTGCAATCGTCATCAGGATTACAAAAGCTCGTTACCCCAAATGTAATATAACGAATTGGGTGCGTTAAATTTTCTCTTTGATCAGCAATTGCCACACCAATAGATTTTAAAAGTGTGCCTATCGTAAAAGCTCAGCTATACCCAACAAAAAAATATTATCCTATTGCAAAAGCACAAAAAATTTTCGCACTTTTGATTAGTGCCGGAATTTGCTACTACAAAGCTTTTAAAAGCTTTCGATTTCTTTTCTTGAAGTTGTTAAAGCAAATCGCAAGTAATCTCTCTAACGTCTACAATTTCTATTTTTGAGTAAAAAAAAGATTTGCTATTCGCTATTTACCTAAAACGTATATGATCATAACGTTTGCTTGGTTTGTATATGTGAAAAGCTACGTGAGCTGTACTTCAAATACCAATCAACTCCCAGTGCTTACTACTATACTTCTACTAATTATGTTTGTTAGAAGCTCCAGAAAGCATGTAAACTACATTTCAGCGCGCAAATAATATGAATTTCGTGCAGTTTCGCTTAATCCGCAACTTTGCACTCGGCAAAATTTGTATAAAAAAAGCTTCTAAAATTTAAATGATTTTCTTTTCCAAATTTGCGAGCTTCGCCCACTTCAATACGTATTACAAAAGATACTTATGAGACAGATTTCAATGCAAGTTGTCTTGGGAATATACTTGTGACATTAAAAAACGCTAACTCTTAATTAACTTTTTTTTTTTTTTTGTTAAGTATTTACTTATGTAAATAAACTAAATACTTAGTTGAAGCTTTCAATTGTCGGTCCTTTTACTAGTCACTTTCATTGCGATTTATAAGCTCTTTCAAAACTCGCATACTTTTCGCTTCCATTCTAATTATTTATTTTTAGGCTTTTCCAACATATACTATTTCGCTTTTCTGCTTGCATATATGCACTTACGAAAGTTTTACTCCTCAGCTAACTCTCTCTTACTCTCCCGCCTTTCTATCTCTCTATCTATCTTTCGATCTCTCTCTTTCTGTCTATCTATATATATAGCTCTCTTTATCTGCCTTCCCCTTAACATTTATTTTGTCTCAAGTTTTATCTCTTTTCTGCACGCTTCATATTAGTTTCATAGCACTAACTCTCGATAATCTAAATTTCTTACTCTCTTTGTCGATCGCCTTTTTTCCTTGTTTAACATAATTCAAATGTATCGCATTTTAATTTATATCATTCGGGATGTTTATCTTGTTCATATTTACCATTTGTAATACTTTTTATAATAATGAAAATTAAATAAATTTTTTTGCATTTTTTCATATTCGAACTCACATAGCTGCATTATCATATTAACTTTCTCTTTTTTTCGCTAAATCTTAACCCATTAATGGAATGATATTTTTTTGATAACGAACCTTTCTTCCGAATATTTTAGTTACCTGAAAATAATAATAAAGAAGAAGAAATAAATAGTTTTAATTAAGATTTATAGTATTTTAAACTTAAATTAAAATGAAAAATATCATTTCATTACTTAGAAAATATTCAAATCATAAATTTTTGCACTCTTTGGTTCTAAATAATTTATATTTGCATTTTAATGTTTTTTATATTAAAATAAATGTTTTTGTCTAATAAAAGTTTTTTAAATATATATCAACATATATTAATAACCTATTTAACTAAATGTAAATTTGCAAAATTTCAACCAAACAAAACAGTGCAATTTTATTTTATTTTTGTTGCTATTTCTAGTTACAACTAATTAAAAAAAATATTTTGATATTACAGGACGAATTATTTGGTATTTTTATACACATAAAATTTTTTATTTTGCAAAATGTTACATTTATAATTTCTAAAAAAAAAAACAAAGTATATTGCAAATTTTGCTAATCTTAAGTGAAAAGATATGCGATTACTTCTCACTAATTATTCCATATATACATATATCGAAGGAATTTAAATTGAGTTGTTATATACAAAAAGGTTCATATCGAAAATATCATTGCAATATTTATTTTTTTGTTAAGGGCTGTTGTTATATGCTACAAGTGCTAGGTCCTTCGTTGGGCGCCATTTTCGGTTATTGACAGTTCCGGAACAGCTACACGCACACAGTTAATTAACCTTAAAAAAACTAACAACTCATAGTAGATATGTTGGACAGTTACCATAATGCAAAATAGCGCCCAACCTAAGGCGCAATCTGTGGCGTAGACTGGTAATTTTAAATTCGTACACTGAAATTTCTGTCAATTTCACGAGTTTATGTGATCTTTGTTTCGTCTGTCGTATTTCTCGGATGACGGCCTTGCCTTTACAAGGATATCAACCAGCCGAACAATTCCGGGTGCATTCCCTCAAATCATAAGAAAAAGAAGTTGCAATTATCCGATGCTTATTCGTGATTTTTATTGCAAAGTTGTTTTATGTGGCAGAACCCAAACATGTCACATAGTCCCTTTCGTGGAAAATGCTGGCAAGTGGCGCACTTAATTCAAGACAGACCCTCCTCATTGGGGTCATCGGGGCTGCCGACGGAGTCCCACAGCTAGCTCTAAAGGCGATTTTAGCAAAGTCATCTAGCTAGGTTGTCGTCTTTTCATATTACCTCATTACCAAATGGATATTCCAGCGAGCACAGAACGGATGTTCCACAAGTTGAACCGCATGCAAAACTATAGGTCTCACCATTCTTAGGTAAATGGCGATAAGAAGTTAACCCCACTTGCGTGGACTTCTGCACAAGGCGTCATCCCCTCCCAGAGCAACTCATTACCCTAAAAATAAATAAATCTTTAGCTCAGCTAAATTCTTTTTTTCTTTCCTTTTCTGTGCGACAGTTAGGCCACATTTATCGTGTTAATACATGAAAAGTTGATATCGGTTTTTTTTACCGATCTCAAGGCGAGATAGCGACGAAGCAAGGTATCAGGTACGGAACAGCCTGTTATTCTATTTGAGAGGGATGTTACAATTCCTGTGGTAAGCATACGCTATACGTCTTGAAACATTCGGTCAGCCGCCTAAGTTTTTGGTAGAATGTTCGGGCTCATTATTCCCATCGTCAGCATGTGAAGCCTCGTTCGGAACGTGGCCCTATAGGCAGCGTCCTTGTTTTCAGAAACGGCAGGGCATTCCTCATCGTACTATTTTGTTTACGGGCCCGCTCTTAACCCATGGTGTAAGCAGAGGCGGTACTTAATAAGATGTACACCCACTGTTTGGCTACATCGCCATGTCTTGCAGGTGTGAGAGCCGGGTAGAATAGTGAGCATCTGTCTGTTTCGTGCCCTTTTGTGACACTGTTGCCGGGGTTCTCGATAAACTATTGCTTAACATGCTTTGCAGGAATTAACTTTGTTCAAACTTCAGTACTTTGAATAGACTTAAGTATCTTGGCCGATAGGAATTATTCATGAAACTAGCTTTATCATTTTAAATCAAATATTTTTTCTGCGGTTGGAATAATTTTATTTTATTTTCTTCGTTTTACACACACGCTGTTACGCATAACTGACTCATTATTACCTTTTTAATAACTTTTTACAACCTCTACATCGTTAATCTTCCCGATATAATACGAGTTATCTACATTCACCAAAACCCTAACAAACAGAACTCTCAAAACTTAAAATTTGTTTAAATAAGGTTTTAAAAGTTACGCTAATATTAAAATCCATTTTTTTTTTTTTTTTTGTTTCCAGGCCTGAGAACTGTGGATATTCTTCCGAGAAAGATTTTTACTATGATTTACTTAGCTCTTCCCCAAGTGGTGATTCGTATTTCTAGGCATTTCTCTGTGTTCATGCTTCAGCGAGAAGAAGAGCACCCTCAGCATTACACCTTTTTCAGTTTTTCAAGTTCAGAATTTCCAATTTAAATTCAGAAATTTACAATTCAAGTTCAGAAATTTACAATTCAAGTTCAGAAACTCCAATTTAAATTCAGAAATTTACAATTCAAATTCAGAAAATCACAATTCAAGTTCATAAATTCCAATGTAAATTCAGAAGTTTCCAATTCAAGTTCAGAAAATTACAATTTAAATGCAGAAAATTGCAATTCAAGTTCAGAAAATTATAATTCAAGTTCAGGATTTTCAATTCAAGTTCAGAATTGTCGGGTATTTTTTTTTAACCAATGGAAGTAAATGTATGTAAGATGTTATCTATGTGTTAAAGGAGCATTCGACATCTTAACTCGTTTAAATCAATTTTGCGAGATAGCGAAGAAAAGAACTCTCGCTCATAAGAAGCAATTGCAATACCATCCAGCTATATTCTTAGCGTCACAACCATTGATCTGCACTGAGTATGACAGCAGTGATGACGACGATATGACCACTTAAACAGTCAACGGAGCGCCCACACTCCCGGAAGTAACGTATAGGTACAGTCTGCATAGATCTTGGCGCCATATGTCAAAATATCTCAACTTATCCGCTAACATCATCATTCATCATGAATTGGCGCTTAATCGCGGTTTTGGCAGTTTAGTAACAAATCATGCCAGCTTTCCCTGTTTCGCGGTAACTGACGGCGATTAGGAGCACCATGAGAGGTCCAGTCTTCCTCCACCTTCGCAACTCTGTGGAGTTCTCTCCCTTCCACTGCTTCCAAACTGCTGTTTCGACTGAAGTACTTTCCTGGCCGTAGCGTCATCGTGCACTTGTTTGAAAGAATTATCTTCCATTTGATTTCAAGGTTCGGGATGTACACACCTTAAAGAAAACCTGCGGTACACTATGTATACCCAAGCCACCATTTTGTCAACTTGGTCAACGAAACATCAACACTTCCGCAAGTAACATATAAGTATAAATTAATGAATTAAAATAACTTTTGAAAATTAACACCCTACTTATAAATTTCTGAATTCGAACTGAAATTTTCTCAACTTGAATTGTACTTTCTGAAATTGAAATGAAAATTCTGAACTTGAGTTGTAATTTTCTGAACTTGAATTGTAAATTTCTGAACTTAAACTGGAAAAGGTGTAGTTTTTTGTTTTCTAAGTTATTGTTTTGTAAAAAAAAAGTTTAGAAATCATTGATTCTTAAGTCGTAATGACAGTTTCTACTCATTTCAAAGAGGATAGAGTAAAATAAGAGAACTCAATTTGCTACCCGTAGCCAATGGCTCGATATTTTCTATGAGGTAGTCGCTGTTTTTTTTTTTTTTTTTTTTTTCTGCGATACATGCGATACATGCATAAAACGCCTTCTGTAGAATTTTGTGTATTTGCGTTTGTTTTAACGATTGTATTTAATTAATTAATTAATTGCTTTTCCAAAAATCACAATTGCGCAAGGGCACTACAACGCATGAATAAACGGAAGGCAATTAAAAAAATTCCCTCATAGAAAACATTCGGTATGAATTTTTTGTTCTCCAGCGAGTTACACTCCACTCATACTAAACTGGGGGCTCTTATTTTGATCTATTCTTTTTGCGCTCGCTCCCTTAGCAAGGTCTTCAAGTGAATTGGTTTAATATAAGAATTGCCAATCACGTTCGTATATCAAATTATTTTTTTTGTCGTTTCCATTTCATTTTTATTTTATACGATTTTCTTTCAGGTGTTACAATTCTGCTCTCTCAGACAGTTTTTTCCCTGTTGGTTGGTAATGTCATTACAAAGACGAGTGAGGCCATACCATTATTAGGTAGAGTCAAAAATTTGTAATTTTTTTTAATTAACAATATATTTGTTAACCGATTTAAAAGAATATAGTTGTCTACAAAATAAATAATTACAACAAAATTTAAACATACTATTTTCGACTACTACTTTTATTAGCTGGCGCAACCTAACACTCTTTGGCAGTTTGCGTTTGATAAGTACTTCTATAAGTTCTCCATTTCAATATCTTCTAATTTGTGACTGATATGGAAACCAAAAACTTAGTCCCTTTTTAACTGTTGAATACAATTCAGCTAATGCTTCTAAAAAACCCTTTGTAGTTGGCATTTTTGTTTAATTTTTCGCGCATGTCTCACGTTCATTCTTTGTCCACGCTCTTTCGATACAGTTGGAAAATGCTCTATCGTACCTTACCCCTTTTTAAACGAAAATGTTTTTAAATTAGCGCATTTCATACAGCATTACACTTACATTTACATATACATATATTTGCTTTTATTTTCCAAAAACCGTTTAAAATAGTAAGTTTTTTAAACTGAGCTTATACTTTTTCAATTATAACACCCATCGAAACCTTAGTAGAAGGCCACTCTATCTCTGAATTCGTTTCAAGTACGCTCAATTGGTAGCAAACGCTGAAGAGGCGCCCAAGAATTGAGAATTCAATTGATAAAGTTTTGTTCTCAATTTAAGGAGTTTTAAGAACATGGCGGAACGATATAAGGTGGCAGCATGGTGACATGCCCACAAACATAAAAAGAAGTTCCATGTACTTTGTGTTTGTAAATTCGATGGACAAATGTCAACATCGTACTGCACCGGAAGTTGATGTATCAAGTCAAATAAAAAAAGTTCATAATCAGCTATCCCATGCTGCCACCTTGTTGTTGTTGTTGTTGTTGTAGCGATAAGGTTGCTCCCCGAAGGCTTTGGGGAGTGTTATCGATGTGATGGTCCTTTGCCGGATACAGATCCGGTACGCTCCGGTACCACAGCACCATTAAGGTGCTGGCCCGACCATCTCGGGAACGATTTATGTGGCCACATTAAACCTTCAGGCCATCCCCTCCCTCCCCAACCCCAAGTTCCATAAGGAGCTTAGGGTCGCCAGAGCCTCGTCTGTTAGTGAAACAGGATTCGCCGCGGATAGGTGAGGTTGACAATTGGGTTTGGAGAAGCTATATGTTGCGCTGGCAACCTGCAGGGTTGCGCTACACACCCCCTTGAATCTGGTATTTTAGTCGCCTCTTACGACAGGCATACCTACCGCGGGTATATTCTGACCCCCCTAACCCGCTGTGGGAGCTGCCACCTTGTATCGTTCCGTCATGTTTAAGAATGATTCAAAATCACACTCTTTTAACTGCCAATGTATGCAAGTTTTATTGGGTTTGAAAGTTTTGAAGCCAACTTCTGGAAGAGTGAAATAAAGCAGAGATACCCACACGAGAACTTGTTCGGCGCCCACCTACATGTCGTGTGAACGTAGCGACTAAGATTCTACAGACCAAGCAGTGAATCAGTTTTCGCTTGGACTTGTAAATTGTGTGCTAAAATTTTTCTCATTTCTCTCAGTACACATACCACTACAAAAAATGTTGCGCTTGTATTCGATTAACTGCTGGAATAGTTTTTTTCGAAATACATGTGAAATATAGACTGTATGTTGATCGTTAGCGTTTGAAACGTTTTCTGGCAATGTGCCTGTGCCTAAGATAGACCGGTTTCGAGTCAACAGACGAGCTCACCGCTTAAAAGATGATTTGTTGATCTTATTATATTTAGTAGTTAGGAGTAATCGCATATCTTAAAAATAGTGCTCCTAAGTTCTTTAAAGCATTATTTATTTTAAAAATCGCTAAGTAAAAACTGGTGCAGAAAGTTCTGCAAATTTAAAACTCCCTATAAGTTGTATAGTAATGACATAATAGGCTTTGAATTAATAATTTCTGATTTTTTTTTTTAAATATATTAAGTTTGGAAGTCAATCCTTCAACAGCGAGGAAAATGAGTAAGAAGGAAGAGCTACGTAAAAAATATTTGTACATTTGGACGAATAATCCCAATGTTAGAACGGTTTTACACTGCAAGTAAGACTTACTGAAGGACAGCCTAACAAGTGACCGCCCTAGGGGATCATTAGTTGCCTAGTTGAAGAATTTTCCTAATTAGAAAAAAATCATCTATGTCAACGAGAGATGAAAAACACCTTGATAGAAAAGTTTGACAGAAAGGTCTGATTTGGCAATTGATTTGTTAATGTGGCCATAAATCCACGCCATTCTCTACAACGGGGCTATTAACGTAGAAATTAAAGTGAAAAATTGTCTTCAAGCACTTCTTCTGCGTCGCCATAATGTATAATCTGTATTTTGGACGGACTTGAATCCACTAATACTGAATATTGGGCACAGATGAAAGCAAAGCTTTTGAGAATAGGGAAATCTACAAAAACCGTTACAGAAGTAAAAATAATGTGGCAAGCTGTGTCGCTAGAAAAGTGTATAAAACAGTTGTACAAAACTTGATGTCGGGTCTTCCCAGAAAAATTCGGTCTGTTCGGTCCCGTCATTGATATAAATATGTGTTTTCATGCTAACAAAAAAAAGTACAAACAAAGTAGCTGTTAACACTTTTGATTTTTTTTAATTTGCAGAACTTTTTGTACCAGTTCTTAAACGTATTCTTAGTCTTAGAAAGCAACTATAAAAAATATTGCTCGCGGCAAAAGTATTCTGAAACAGTATTTCTGAAGATCAATGTGGAATGAAAATATATCCCTGTGAAAACAGAAAATTAAAACCTCGAGTTTATAAAAAGTTAAAGAAGCCCTATTTTTGCAGAAAGCAGAGTTCTCACTAAAGCTTTAACTGCAAAAGCGATTAATAGACGATCGATGAATTATACTTGGCAGTTAATTAGGTCAAGACGTCGATTCTATCTTTGACAGGCTAGAAACGCCTGTGTTAAGTTAAAAGTGTTACCTTTATCATTATCATCATTAATTGGCGCTTAACCGCCTTAGCGATTTCGTCCGTCTTGTAACAAGTCCCGCCAGCATCCCTGTTTCACGACAACTGACGTTAGTTGAGAGCATCAAGGGAGATCAAATCTTCCCCCAGTTACCTCTTCCAACTCAGTGGAGGTCTCCCCCCTTCTCTGCTTCCAAACTGTCGACCGAAATAAATTCTTGGACGGAGAATTTGTATGATTCGCTTAGCCAGCGAAATCTTTGGGCTTTTAATCACTGCACCCTGTTCAGACTGCTGTCATTTTGGGAACAAATTTATAAAGCTGGGCTGGTACTCTTCTTATTTAAGTCAAACTGAATCCCGATCCGAAAGAATTTTGCAATGGATGCAGTAAAAATAAGGCCTGCTCATGCCCAAGATCTTTGAGAATGATGCGCTATGTTGCAATCCAAGGGAAGTAACTTAGATAGCACGGTACGTGCAGCCCGAGCAGTAATTGGCTCTGACTTAAAAACTTCAATAGTCCCCTGCTCTCCATTCCCATCGAGAGCAACATTAACGTGAAAAATACCATGGATAACGCTCCTACACAAATGTGTGGCTCGTGTGTCAATCCAGTGTGTTTAGAAGTATAGTATCAGTCTAGAGTAAGAAGCCCAGCCCAATCCTTTAGACCCTGTTGCTCATATTTATAGCACTGTCATAGTTTAACCAGATTCCGCTGGCATTGCTGGAGGCATCATCTAGACTGAAACCATTGAACAAAGCAGTAACTTAGAGCAAGGACTGAGTTCCTGGCCACAGAACGCCAAGACCAAAATCCAGCCTTTTCTTACTAGCCCAGCTCACGATCAAACTTCCGGTGTTATCTTTCCGTCTGATTCCTTTTTTTGCTTTTTCGACCGCTTATCAGGTCCCTTCTCGCATCTATGTATATCTCTTCCGACCTAAGACGCTCGTTGATCTAGTTGTGTTTGCAGAATTCTCGGAATCGGTGCTTATTTAATATTTTAACTTAACCTAATGGATAAGATACCCTGCCTCTTGAAATTACATCGTACTTCTTCCTGGCTCTGGAAGTCACTCTTGAAAGGTAACATTTTCTTATTTAAGTTTGTACTCGAGAATGTCTTTACGGATGGCTAATATGATCTAGATGAAACATAGTGAGCAAAAATCAGCCCTTGTTAAGCACGACATCCAGACCTGAGCATTATGGTGGATGCTAGGGATTGAGTGATTTGCGTGCAAATAAAGGGCTGATAAGCTTTCAATGCAACCGGCCGAAAAACGCTTGATACCTCTATAGCGCTTGAGTCACACAGCCTTTGCACATGGTTATCACGAGGTTTTCAAATTAATTTTGGACACACTTTTAAATGTGTTTGCTTGTATAGGGAAATTCTTTAGCAGTAAGCCATTTAGTTTTTGTAAAAAAATAAAAAATAAAAATTTAAAGCGTTTTTTTTTTTTTTGCTTCGCTTGCAACTCTCATGCCTGACTATTTTGAATTGCCATACAAACAAAAAATATATATTTATTTCAAAAAAGAAAAAAAACATTGAATAATTAATTTAACAAAAACAATTATCACAATCGCCACATTTAACAAGTAAACAAATTTGCAATTCAGATGCTTAAATATTCATAAATCATCAATGCAGTCGTCAAAATAAATGAATCTTTAATTGCAAAAAAAAACACGAAACAGAGGTATATATGTTACAGAAATTCAATGTTAGTACAGTCATGTAGCAAAAAATAAATGCACTGCTCATAATTACATACTTTCAATCAGAGATGCATTTTTTCGTACATTGCTTTCATAGAACGCCTGAGAAAAAAAAAGCTCTCAAAAAGCTCACCAAGGTACACGCTTCACTTGTTCAGCTTGACGCAATTTCAGAAATGTGAACGTATGAAACTCCTCACTTCCAAGTATCAAATTTGACTTTTTGTAAAATAAAAATAAAAAAAATAAAATTTTGTGTAAAAATAAATACTGAACAACGATTATAAATACCCAAAAATAAATAAAATATTTAGTATTTTTAAAAGTGTATTAAAAACTTAGTGTATTTTAAATTTAAAAAAATATTTAAATAAAAAGTTTTGAAAACAAATTTTTAACTATTAGAGTTTTGCATAAAAATGTAATGAAAATTTTACTGTAGTTTTACGCTTATTTCTCACTACTGCCGTTACTTCACTATCCAGTTGAGTTCAGACGAAGCAGTATTTTTGTAATAAAACTTTTTGTATTTTTAGTTAAGTTGAAGAAGTAGTAATGTTTGTTAAAACTGCAATATTCAGCGGCATATGCGAAAAGTTAATTTTTGTGACCTCACAAAATGAAAGAAATAAAAATATTTCATATTGAATGTTTCACTCACGAAAATAGTAATAGGGTCCACACACAGTGAGTCAGAGTCGAGGATCAGTTTTGATGTGCTAGTAAAAATATTTTAGTACATTTTTGGACTCTGGCGCTGACTCGTTAAAATCAGAATGAATTTGATTTTGACGGCGAGTCAACACGTAGACAGCTGACTCGCTAATCAGACGCACCGTGTAGACCCTATAAGCACTCTATTCACTCATTTTGCGGAGCTTATTTTTACAAAATTATCCTTTTAAATTAATATCATACTCTTTTCATTTAATAAGATTTATTTGTCTTGATTCCAATAAGATTTATTTACTCAACATTTTTTGTTAAATCTTTTTTTTTCAATTAAAGCTCCTTATGTAGTGCTTACCTATATTTAATACTTATTTGTAGCACATAGCATGTTATTTGACTTGAGTTAATCGCGTTAAGTAGTATAGTGTCATACTTTATTAAGCTGTATTAGAGTTTCGTTACTTAAACCTAATGTTACTCAGAGCCTAGTTTGTCGCCGCATTCAGTTCAATGCATATTGGCATGACAAAAGGTCTATGAGTACTGCTAATCATGAAGATTATTTACTAATCAGTTGATTATGTGCTCTGAAGCTTTTTCAATTTATGTAAATTCTATAGGGCAATTCTCTCAGTCTACACCTTGTCAAGTTTATAATGAGAAACTGTAAGATTATATTGAGAATATATAAAGTCATAATGTTGGCGGCCACCGTGGTGTGGTGGTAGCGTGCTCCGCCTACCACACCGTATGCCCTGAGTTCACACCCCGGACAAAGCAACATCAAAATTTTAGAAATAAGGTTTTTCAATTAGAAGAAAATTTGTCTAAGCGGGGTCGCCCCTCGGCAGAGTTTGGCAAACGCTCCGGGTGTATTTCTGCCATGAAAAGTTCCCAGTGAAAACTCATCTGCTTTGCAGATGCCGTTCGGAGTCTGCATAAAACATGTAGGTCCCGTCCGGCCAATTTGTAGGGAAAAGCAAGAGGAGCACGAAACGCGATATAGAAGCTGGTGAGTCATGAGCACTCCAGCCTCAACACACATACTCCCTCCTAAAAGAAAGGAGGTGTGGAACTAAATAGGGTGAGAGTCTGGTGAACTTGTTTACTAATAAATCACTGATGCATGGTAGGCGTGTGGAGTGGAGTATTCTGAAAGGAACTCGCCGTTAGCCGTAAAATCTAGACTACGCTATCACTGTCGCATCTTTGTTGCAGCGGAGAGCGCCAGTGTTTCAACTGTTAAACATTTTAGTGCTTGCTCAGAGGGGTTTTTCTTTTTTTTGTAAGGTGGGACTGAAGGGATTGCCTCACTCATAATTGCATCGGAATTTACCGGGATTTGAGAGCATGCCGGCATCACTGTCAACTGTCATAATGAATTCTTAGTCAAAATGAACACGTGTACACGGAACGTGACTGCTACACAGCAGAATCAGTTAGCAAACGTTGGACCGACAACATCTCTCGCCAGATGTCTAATTAATCTGGCCAGTTGTTGACTCCATGCACACCGTGCAGCTGTTTAGATTTTGACAGGGTATTGCTCAACAGAGTCCGGTACAGGTTTTAGACAATTATAACTGTATTATTTGTATAGAGGATTACATAGCAATCAGAGGCTTTCTGTGAGGTAGAAGAACACGCTATCTCAAAATGTGTTTCAAAAAGCATCTATTTCAAACTCAGTATATATGTGCCTGTGTTAGGGTGTTTTATATACAAATACTGAGGTATTATACTATTACAACTGAATTTTAATTTTGTAGGGGACATTATTCAAAACTATTCTGAGTTTGATTAGCTTTCCTTCTTGCCAAAAAAAATACTATTTTCAAATCACTTTAATCGCATGGAACTGAGTTATCAAAATTTCGTTACAATTAACTCAGTATTGCTAAGATATGTTATATAAAAATGTTCATGCGCAGTTAGTATATGTTTTTGGAATTCATTGTGCTTATATATGCTTTCAACAATCTACTCATCTTTTCATAACTATCACTTCACTACTTACGCTAATTCGTTACATTTCACTACTTAAACCCTACTAACCACTGCACTCGGTAATCATTAGTATTTACTAGTTAGTATAAAAATTAGATATTAATTACTTAAAAATAATCAAACTATTATACTAAAACATTTAAAACATAAAAATAATTACACCTGTAATATAATTATAAATAATGTATGTATTTTATATAAAGTTAATTAACAATAAATTACTTTAATGTAATCGAAAAACTTAAATGCAATTACTAATATATATTTTCTTTTCACCTTTTAATTTATACTTAAAAAAATGTTATTATTTTTAACACAAATACAAAAAAAAAAAAAAAAATATTCATAACGATATTGGAAACCACCGCAAACATAACTAAATACCAGGCACCTATTTCAACTGCATCATGTTTATGGTGGCATCATCGGTGGTGCTGACGGTTGTTGTGTTGAACTATCATCACCGCACGGCGGATATACATGAAATGCCGCCATGGGTGAGTAAAAGGGAACCTTAATAAATGTCGAGCGAAAGCTTTGCGTTGTTGAGCGAAAGCATTTCATTTTATGATAGCTTAGAGGTTCAATTTTGCACTTTTTTATCAACTTTTTATTGGTCTCTTGGTTTTTGGATTATATGAAAGAAAAACATTGAATCGATAAGCTTTATAGCTCTTCGCTAACCGGTTTACCTTTTTCACTTTTATAAGTATTTAAGCTATTTTAACAATAAATTTGTTAGCAAGGAGCGTAACTTTCACTTCATCCAAAACCAACTGCTTTTTATGAAGCTTCAGCTAAACGATTGCATTCATATTTATATAAAAGCGTAGAAGCTTAATGTAATGCCTTCACTTAGCATTTTAAGTTCTATATTGGCTTAGTTTTATTAAATTTTTAATGTAAAAAAATAATAATAAAAAAAAGAATAAAAAAGATGTCAAACACATTGACACGATCAACTTAAAACATCTATGCTAAGCTTTTTAGTTATTATTAATACAATAAATTGTTCTCATATTATTTAATTTGTCAAAACAGTTTCCTATTTTAGAATAAGCTTTGATTTCAATGCTTTTGACTTTGTTTGTTGGTATGTAAATTTGTAAACCATTTAAAAAAAATTTAAAAAAAGAACTTAAAAGCTTCTCTGTTGTGTCGAAGCTTTACAAGAAATAGCTAATCATAACTTTAAGCAAAGCTGCCTTCTACGTAGACTTTTTCATACATTTTGACAATTTTTCTCGTTTTCCATTTTTGTGCCACTTTTTGTATAACTTTTTTAGAACGAGCGTAAGCTTTGCTCAGTTATGATGAAAACTTTAGTGCTGTTTCTTCCAGCCAGTATATTTAGAACTTTAATATATTGTATATTGTTGGAAATTGAGCAATCATTGTTTTCATAAAAGTTCAAAAGCTTTTGGTAAAAGCTTTATCATATATACTCCTTTCTTCCATTTCACTTCATTTCTATCCTAAACTTTATTAAAGTCAGTAGCTAAATTTTAATACCTGAAGTGTGTAAAGCTTTGTTAAAAGCTTTAAGCAATCTATTTCATAGATCTTCCACATTTCACTTTATTATTTTTAATAGCTCTTTATTTTTCAATATTTGTATACAAATTATTCAAAAATACCACTAAATATTAATAATCTAATGTATATTGTTTTGAAATACCACTCCAATTACTTAGATCAAATCCGTTTTCCTGCAATGGCTGCCATGGATTTTACGAATGGGTCGTCCCGGTCGTAAAATCACACGAAAAACAATATTACTTAGCAATCGCATGAAGGAATTGGAATTAAAGGAACGTTCTTCCAAATCATTACTAGCCAATGTGCTGGATATCGATGATGATTTCCGGCATACGATCTCTGGTTCACAAACGGCGATCGGTTCATCAGCGTAAGTAAACGAAAAAAGTCTAACAGTAAGCTTTAAGTAGTCGTATCATTTTAGTAAAAGCTTTTGTTAAACGCCTTTTGGTGATTAGCCGAATGTGAAAAGTGCACGCATTTTTGGGTAAGCTCATAGGGGACTCACTTTGAAGACATCAAAGTTTTGATACGTCTTCCGCAAGAACACCTTGTGGTTAACTTTTTTAGGCTTCCCCTAGATATGTTGCTTCCAATAAAAACTACAACAAGAAGATACCCATAAAGGGTCTCTCCTCAAGGGCCCCTTTCTCCTCTGCATTTTAAAACATCGTAGAGACTTTGTTTTTTACCTAGTTGCTGAGTCGCTACGTTCGCAGATGGTATAGCTTTAACAACGCGTCTCCAAAGTATAATCGACTTCCTGTAAAATGCGCCGAACATTTCTAGGCACACAGTACCTATTACTTAGGGAAAGTGATCGTGCGGCAATACAAAATGCTTCACTTTAAGTTCCATCGAAATGCAGTCGATCTTAACCTTTCCAGTGATGTGAAATACCTGGGTATTAGTAGAGACAATACATCTACGATAGATTTGCTCTCTGATACTCCAAGGCCCATCCTAACTTTTTTCGGCACCGTCCATGATTTCAATACATAGTATACCGGGACGGGTGAGCGACTTTTAGAGCGGGTTGTTTTTCATCGAGAAAAACCAGTACTCTCTATCCAATCCAGAGATATCAATATCAGTATCATCAATATACGCTACAATTGTACCATCTTAAATATAATGGATTAAGCGGTTTAGATTTGCTGCAAGAATTTTCTTCTCTAGCATCGGGTAAAAGAAGTCGCAAGATAAGGAGTCACCTTTCCCGAAGCCTCGCTTGGCATCGAATGGCTCGAAAATGTCCTTCCCAATACATACGGAGCTGGGATAGTTGCTTAGCTTCATTTAGCAAAGCTCTGTGCAGGATTTGATATTAAGTGAAGAAAATTTACCAGATCTGGAGCCGTACTGATAAGGTCCAATCAATTCGTCGTCTTTCGCATAATACGCTAAATAAAACCTAGTACGCGATATGAAGCAGCCTTGTTACGCTGAAATCGTCGCGGTTTTAGGTATCACCTTTTTTATAGATTGGGTAGAGCACACTCACGTCCCAATCTTCATGCCCTCTATCAACTATTCGCGTCCGTGTTTGGATGTAAGAAAAATAAGTTATTTTAATATCGTTTTGATTTTTTATTATTACAGAAGCTTCGGTCGACCTACTACGGTGGAGGAGCATCACAATACAATAGGTTGCAATCATAAAGATTTACATTTGATTCTTAAAGAATTGCAGTTCATAACGGCGCGAATGCGTAAGTCCGATGATGAAGCGGAATTGATTAGCGATTGGAAATTCGCTGCAATGGTTGTGGATAGGTGAGTAACAGCAATAACAAAAGCTTAAAATTAGGATGGGGGGTTACCATTGGTATTTCCTGATAGAATAAAATATTTAGAGATTATTTTGGACAAGAAACTGTCCTGAGGACCGAATGTGGAGGTTGCCTTGTACTGCTGCAAGGGGGATATCGGTAAATTATGGGGCTCTCGCTAAGAGTAGTATTAGCGGCACTCCGTGGTTATTGCGGGAAAGGTGGTCGCGGCCCGGTCGTTGGCCAGGCTTTGTTATATTGGAAATGGGCTTTCTGACTTCACGCTCTCTAGCTTTCTTACCACGTTTGAATTAATCACTGACAGGGCGGACTATTCTCTCTGTGCAAGCTGCGCAGTCATTACGGGGCAGGGGACCAGTTCACAGATGGGTTGAAGCTGCACGAAAAGGTTGGTGGGGGATCTTTTGTCAAGAGCTAATCGTAAGCAGCAAGTTTAAGTTATCTGATCACTGCAGCGTCTTCCAAACGGAGGTTGCTGCGATTAAGGATGCGGTGGATGAAATGCTATCCAGTGTCACTACGGTTAGGGAGTTTAACATCTACTCTGATAGCTAAGCGACAATCAAGGCCTGCCGAAATGATTGGGTTCACTAAGGCTCATCTATTAATGGTCAATGGGGTTTTGATAGGGCACTGTCCAATGGGAATCCATGCGGTATGTCTCAATATACTGGAAACCCCATCTTGCTGCAACTGTATGGAGGATGATCAGGTGGAATCATCGAGTCGTTTAATGCTTGATTGCCCAGATTAGATCTCCGCAGATTTTATCCAAGATTGAGATCGGTCTCATTAGAAACTACATATATCGTTGCTAAGCAACGATTCTCTAAGTAGTTGTTTTATGTGGTATCACAACGGAACTTCATGCTGTCCAAGTGAGCTTCCTACCAGGGCAGCTACCACCTAAACTAACTTAACATTACACAGAATACACTTCTGCCCTGGAGTGGCAGCTGATTTAGAATTGCTTGCATATTACAGTACTTCGACCATCTCTCTTGGCAACATGCTTTCGATTAGACGTGAATGGGACGACATCTTTACGCGAGGCTCCAAAGTTTGTGTCAATGTGTACAGTGGTACGTATCCACTCGGATAATTTTTCACTCTGCTTGACAACGGAACTAGTTTCGTGATAAATCGTCTCTCCGTAAGTCCATCGGTTGGTAGCTCTTACAATGAGACTTAACTTATTTACACAAAGATAGATGTTCAAATTTAATATCTTAATTTAATTGATGTTCTCAAATTGAAGGCAATTATCATATTAAATAACTTCAAAATCTCAATTTGCCGTTAGTTGGTTTATTTATGACCGTTGACATCTATTAATTAAGCGACAAATAATATTGCATGTAATTTGTGCATAATTGAGCATTGAATTTAAATATTCTCATAATTCCCAATATGCCTATGTATATATACATATGTATAAGAAATGTGTATATTTGAATATTAGGGTGCTCCTTTCAAAGTAAAAATTTTTACAACTACACTCAAAAACCTAATTGATGCAACGGTTACGCGAATGTGTTTAAGTTCATGAAAACTTTTTTAAACTCCTCTTCGATTATCCCTGCAAGAGAATACAAGCGATGTAGCGAAAAACACCGAGCTAGGTAAGTAACATGCTAGGAAAAGATAGCGGGCTGATGTAACAGGGCTATTGGTACTCATTTGGCACGGATGAGACTGCAACGCGTCCTTTTATATATTTAGCTGGTGCGACCTTTCTGGAGCGGAATAAACGGTCAAGCGCCTACTTTTCGGTTGGCCCGCGCACTTCATGATTTAAGAATGCTTTATATTCACAATTTGCTGCGGAAAGTGGAGCAGGGACCGACCTTTTCCAAAAAACCTTATTAATGGTACGATTCGCTTCAAATTCGGAACAGGGACCAAGATAGTACTTGAGAAATTTGTCATTAGTGGACCAGGGTCTACCTATTCTAAATCAAAATAGTATATAGTGCGATTTTCTTTAAATGTGACATAGTACCCCCATACCGTTTTACTTCCGTTCTTCAATATATGAGAAACTTTCCTTTCTGGGAAGTGGACCTGAGATCGATCTACATATTTTTAAAATACGATTTACCTGGTATTTGGTACAGAGCACCTTTTTGTCAAGCTTAATATTTGAGAAACTTTTCTGTCTAAAAAGCTTACCATAGACCGACCTGTAGGAACAAATTCAATTTATGGTGCGATTCGCTTCAAATGCGGAATAGAGGTATCTTAGTCTTTGAGATACTTTTCACTCCGTGAAGTGGACCTAGGCAGACCTATTCTAAATAAAAATAGTTTATGGTGCGATTTGCTTGAAATGTGGTATACTTCCTCTCTTCAATATTTGGGAAACTTTTGTTTCCGGGAAGTGGACCAGGGACCGATCTGTTTCAAAAATTCTTATTTAAAATGCGAGCTGCCTGAGATTCGGTACAGGGACGCCTTTGGTCAAGCTTAATATTTAAGAAACTTTTCTTTCTAGGAAATTTACCTGGGACCAACCTTTTGGAAAAAATTCAATTCATGGTGCAAAGTGCTTGAAATTTGGTGCAGGGGTACCTCCTCGACAAGTTTCGAATTTGGGTGCCCTTGTTGGATGGTTCGATTTGTTTGAAATTTATTATATAGGCAGCCTTCGCATAAGTTAATCTTATATAAAAGCGAATTCAGATCTGTTGGTAACTTTATAACTCAAGATCGGATGAACCAATTTTAAAAATTATAGCTGTTGGTTTCGTAAAGTTTTGTAGACTGTTTGTTAATGGGTTTTAGCTTCATATGTGTGGGCCCACTTCGGATATAAAGACCAATGTGTGGACTAGATGATACCACAATGTGGTTTCACAACAGAATGTGTTAATGACGGTTTTTACAAGGGGTGGTGGTTGAGAAGGAGGGCGATTTCGAAATGGAGAGTTTTACAAAAAGCCATAGGCTAAAAAAGATAAAAATTAAAATAAGAGATAGGTGTGGGTATTGGGAGTGTGTGTGATAGTTAGAATGCGAGTGGAAGTGTGGGTGGGAATGGAAGTGGGAGTGGGAGGAAAATAAATGAAATAAGGAATGGGGGAGAATATGAAAAAACGGAAGATAAAGAAGAAGAGAATGCGAAAGAGAGTGAAGAACTGAACCTCGCTTCCCCTCTTCACTCTCTTTCGCATTCTCTTCTACTTTATATTCCATTTATCTTCCTCCCACTCCCATTCCCAACCACACTTCCAAAATTCAAATCACCTGAACAATTATTATTTTATTCATATTTAATTATCCATGTTATATTACAAAAATCTCTTTACAGGTTTTGTCTAATTGTTTTTACGCTCTTTACAATTATCGCAACGGTGACCGTGCTACTGTCGGCTCCACATATAATCGTGCAATAAGCCCAATTGCAAATCAGGTTTAAATTGAAGCCTCGTTTAGACATGACCGAATTATATACTTTAAAAAATACATACCTATACATATATGTATATATTTTAGAAGGAAGAACATTTAGTTACCAACAAAATAAACAAAAACAAAAAACTTACGTTAAGTAAAAAGAAAAAAGTTTTTAGTTAATATTTAGGAAACTATTCAATAATTATTAATGTAGGCAAATAAAAACTAAGAAAAAAATTTAAGAAAACTATACACAAAAATTGTTAATTAAATTTTTAAGAAAACTCGAAACTAGTTACAAATAAATTAAATTTAAAAATTAAAAACACACACACACAAAATATGTGTATATACAAAATTAGCATGTAAATAAACTGGCAACAAAATGGTTACTTAAATAAAGAAGGAATACATTTAAATACTTTTATGAAATGAAAAAAAGGAAATTTCAAAACAAACTGCCGTAAACAAATATGTTGAAAAATTCGAAAAAAGTACATTTTAAGCTATACAAACTGTAAACTTTAAAGAAATGTAGACATACATACATATTAACTAGTATATTTAGGAAAAGTTCGTAATAGAATACAAATTTAATTGAATACACTGAAAATAATATGTAAATTAAAAAAGAAAACAAAAAACAAATTATAGGAATTACAAAATATTATCAAAGCATGCGTGTGTTATATTAAAATGGAAACTATGGACGAAGTTTTTTTTTTTATAAACTCATATAAATGTTGAAAATCATGGAAAAAATATTTGAAAAGTATATAAATTAAGAAGTTCTACTAAATGTAGATAAGTATATAGTTGTAAGGTAATTATTTTTTTATTTAGCATAGTGTAATATTAAAAACCACAACAGTGATTGTTCCTATGAAACACAAACAAAAAAAAAAAAAAACACACAAAAGTAAAAACTAACACAGTTGAAACTGCTGAGTTGAGCGCATAAATGTTTAATTTATTAATTTATATTTAGGTATAATAAAATTAAGATAAAAAAGAATTGTTATAACAGCAAATATCTAGTTTAATAACTCGTTAGTTTTGCATTATAAATGCGAATACAAAATTTCAAAAACAAAAACACTTGCTTACGTTAGAAATACATTAGAATCGCGCAAAAGTTAACTCTTAGATAAAGTTGAACGTTTCGGCTGACATAAACGAATTTGTGCGTTCGCATACCGCTACATAAAGTACACTTTTCTGAGCTTATACATTCTTTAAGCCTCTTTTTCTTTTTGGCAACAAAAACAAGAGTTGGTATTTCCAATATATTTGTGAATTTCGTGAATTTCCATGTATGTGAGTACTTTGCGAATTTCGCTGTGAAAAACTTATTTTCGGCATAGCAAAGTTTTTCTAAGGCTAGCACA
The DNA here is from genome assembly GCF_040869045.1 of Eurosta solidaginis. Taxonomy (NCBI): domain Eukaryota; kingdom Metazoa; phylum Arthropoda; class Insecta; order Diptera; family Tephritidae; genus Eurosta; species Eurosta solidaginis. Next base: position 8,409,677 of record NC_090320.1, on the reverse strand, counting down.
AATATAGTGAGACATCAAACACCAGCGAGTTTCGTATAATTTATGTGTTGGAAAAATGGCAACAAATTTTAAGAGGCCCTTCGGTTCACGTTAGCTGGTACTTTGTTTAACAGAAATCGTTCGGTGATACGTCAGATAAAGTGCTAGATTACTTTAACCGGAGATGCTGGGAAAGAACATAAGAAAAATGTGTAAAAATGGTTTTAACGAAAATCGATTGGCGCATCTACATAAATCAGCCACCTCAAAAATAAAGAGAAAATATGAAATTTTGGGAGCAGTAGCAAACATACTTGATAATAAAAAGTACGAAAGATTTAAAGAGCTTTTTAAAATCACATTTCCAGTTATAAGATTTTTATCAACCAATTTTATTTTTTATTGCTGTATTTTTTCAATTTTGATGACCACTTGGAAAAGTTAATATTTGGGCAAAGTTCAATGCCCTTGGTACATTTCGGTTAACTTTTTCGAGACTCTACCGCACTTGCATGGTGTTCAAAGCCAATATGCAGAGATCTAATCAACAAACCTTCTGAACGCGGTAACCACGGTTGCCACACCTTGTTTTCATTTGAGACCAAAATTTGTCGAAAAAAAGGACCAAATCCCAAAGGTATGGACCAAATTTTTATAGTTTTCATTGGCTTACAAACAATTCGGCAATTCACGAATGTGTCGAATTCTTTGTAAAATCTTTAATTTCAGGTTGTGGTAAAGTACAAAGTCACACACACTTCATTCTAACAAAAAGCTTATATAAATAATTGTTTTAACGAAAAACACTAGAGCCGCAAGCGAAACTAGTTCTGTTTTATTTACATAAAAATCTTTTTTTTAAACTAAATTTCTCCAGTGCTCGGTTGTATCAATTTTATTATAAAATAAGACAAAAAGTTAAAAAAAAATTGTTTCCAATAGCTGGGTGCTCCACTTTTTTTAAATATAATTATTTTTTCTTTCGTTTACCAGTGCACCCTCACGCTTCAATTATCCCATCTATGGCCTAGATTCAGTAAGTGCGGGGTTTGAAATGTACATTATTTACATGTAATTTGTGTTAGAGCAAAATGTGCATTTCAAAACTCACATTAATTGAATCTATCCACAGTCCTCAGATTTACTACTGAAAAGTCTTAAAAGTGTGAACTGTGTAGTAATGGTGGAATTTCCATTTGACTAGGTACGAGAAATTAGTTATTATTAAATTTTCCGGGGGTTGTGCTCTCTAACGGGAATAATTTGGCACAAAGCGTTTATATCAGATCTGCGTTGAGCATTTGTTAAGCTATCGCTTTCAAAAAATATTCCTACCTTACTTCCAATAAAAATATTCTTTGGGTTAAGATACTTAGTATTCTAAATTATGTACACTGACATTTTTTAAATATCCAATATTTTGATATAATCATTGCACCTAAAATTACTCATATTGATGGCATAATAATATCAGTAGACTAAATTTTTCTGATTGAACTTTTTAGCGCAGGTCGGAAATATATAGAAACTTTTAATTATGTAACTGATATTGAATTTGACGGTTATTTAGCAGATATGCTATTAACTTCCAGACAGAAAAATATAAAATATAGCCGCATCGCAGTGTGAAGAACATAATAGCCTTGGAATTCCTAAAACCCATCAATTTGTTTTGTGCTGTGCGATAAAAATTTAAAAATTCTCATTACCTATCGAAGCGTATCGCATAACTTGAACATAAAACAGTGGTAAGTGCACTTAATATAAAACAAATTAGTCTCATTAATTTATTTAGTTTTCAATTCAAGAATGTCTTCATTAGTGTACAACTCCGTCAAATTACTTTGAGATGTACGGGCATTTGCAGCAACTTTTTTTAAGCTCAAACAGCGATAAAAGTCTATCACAAAAAGTTTTTTATAAACGATCGAAATATCTAGCCACCAAAACAAGATTTTCTGATTGACCGCTTGTTTCACCAACAATTAACGTAAATTGGTTTGCTTCAAGATCCAACACTTTTCTGAACTATCTGCTAGGTGAAGTGCCATTGTTTTGCTACATTTTGTTGAAATCAATTCTTTTGTCAGAAATCTATTGAGGTAAATTATAAATTATGTAAGGGTAAATTTTGTGGGCAGTGTTGAACATTTTTTCCTCATTGAAAACAAACAATCTTGATTACAGCCTAAAAAGGACCAAAATTGGAAAAAAGGGACCAACGGACCAAATAGGGTTGGAAAGGACCATTTTTGGTCCAAATGGAGCAAAAGTGGCAACCGTGGCGGTAACGCATATCTACCGCTGTCGCATACATACAGTGATGTGCGCTAAAATAGTGACGCCCTAGTGGTACATATCACGTTTTATGCGCGATTTATGCACACTTAGTTAAGCAAAAAGGAACATACATTGAATTTTAAGTTTAGTGTGTTCTTTCATTAGCACAGAGTATACCGTAGATACCCGAAGATGCCCGAAATGTTTCCTTTTTAGAAAAAAAAAAACTAGGAAGTTTATACAAAGAATCCAATTGGATTCTAACAGCCTTGTGTATCAAGAAAAACGATTAAACAGTTACAATTAACCGTTAAAACCTACAGTTATGGACAGCAATTAGTAATATTTGTGTGCTATTATTATTCGCGTAATTTATTGTTTGTTTAAATAAGAAAAGTCACCCAATTATGTAATTTTGGGAAAGAGATTGTGTTTTTGTCATTTTATTACAATTATGCTCAATTGAGAGGAAATTGTTGCATCATAGTAACCTAACAAGTATAACATATATAGAGGGCTGCCACTGAAACTCAGAACTTTCGACCATAGTACAGAAGATCATGAAAATACAATCTTGCTCCGATTAGTATTTATTTCAAGAAATACTTATCGTTTCAAAAACTCAGGAGAACTTTCATAAAGTTGTTTTCACAATCTACTCTACACTCATGAAAGAGGATATCCAAAGTTAAAACTTTTTATATTGATTTATGATTTAGTTATGCGAAAGAAAATGTCTCGCTCTATTATAGCACAGTAAGCAGAAAGCAAAACCTCCAAATGAGGGAAGAGTAAACAGGGGCTGTCATAGTGTTCCCACAAGTGATGGAGTTTAATATCTTCATATCCACACACCCTTTTCAGCGGGTCACAATAGCCGCCTCAGCAGACGGCTTCACAATAAAAGCAACATACCTGACCTTTTTTGTAGATGAGATGTGCTTCAAAATAAACAGTTATATCCCTTGTCCCATGAATGCTCGCAAAGCACATTAGCCGTGTAAAGCTCGCAAAGTTTATATGAAAAATCGTTTCATTTACGAGGTTTCTATAAGGCAATTCCTAGCTTGAAAACGTTGCTTTACAAGTAACGGAAAATTTTTTATAAGTTTTACTGAGCTTTTGAAGGAGTAAAATACGAGTAAGTATCGAGTACTTTCACTCACTACCTACTTTGATATCGATTACTTTCCTCGATCGAGTACAAGGTGTTATCGCAACAAGACTGTCAGAGAAATCTATATCGGAACTTATGTTTATGAAGCTATTCTATTCATGTACTTTCTGCGGTTTGCTCGTTGACCTAAAGATATTCGCCAAAGTCTGCGTATGAGTGACTTTCATTCAAATATCACATCTCGGAAACTAACACCGCTAGAGGGGTCAGGCTTGTAATCGTTTCGCCTAAATAGAAAATTCTTCTTGAATTTGAGCTCTTCTGCCTTTGTTTCAAAAAGAAATTACAAAAATAAGTTCAAAAAGTACATTGCTTAAGAGAATGTAGTGAGAGGTAGAACAAATTAAATGAGAAAAAAAGAGATGAAATATTTTTTATGCGCATTTATGTATTGTAAAGAAATTAATATTAGAAAAACAAATGGTGTGACATGTTAATAGATAATAAAATATAGAAAATAATAAAAGTTTAGCAATAGACCAATAAAAATGTGGAAATTGGAAATGGAGCGCATTAACTTTTAACATTAAGTGGGAGAGGAACAATAATTATTGCAGGTGCGACAACTATAATGTACGAATAAAAAAAGAAAAATATTATAAAGAACACTATTATAATTATTTAAGCAAAGTTATTAAAAAAAGAAAAGCCAAACTGAACAAAAAAAATTGCAAAGTGCACGTAATTAGTAATAAAGTATGAAAGCAGAGGAATGTTTAGGAAAATAATGGTATAGTAAAAATTTAACATTTTTAGTTTAGACTAGAAGGCTTTGCCGCCTGCTCGCTACGCTCGCCATCCCCCACCCCATCTTCCGATAGCTTTGCTATCTCCAGTGGGGCCCTTTCCTTTCCTTTCCTTTACCCACTTCTTTCTATAAATTAAAAAAAAACAGTACATAATAAAGAAAGATCCTACCACTGAAATAAAATATTCCCGGAAGAAAAAACTTTTTTATATAATAGAAGGATACAAATTTCAAATTTTTCTAAGCGTTATGGAAAAGAAAATTTTCACATGAATAGACACTGTAATTTTAGGCAGATTTTATTATGAAAATTTCTGGTAATTGAAAGATACTAAATGCACTCCTATTGGTGGTAATGTCAGCTCTTCTAATTGATTGCCCCTAAATCGTATACCTCAAACCGTTTACTTGTACGATGCTATAACATGTATTTAACTCTTAAGGCCATTTTTATAGTAAAAGTTAGGTTGGTGCTTATGTAGGTTAGGTTAAACGGACTGGGCTGATAAATTTTCACCTTCACTCAATTTTCAGCAGATAACTTTTGCGCTTTTCCTGGGGTCTTTCTTATCTGGCTGATAAATTTTCACCTTCACACAATTTTGAGCAGATAACTTTTGCGCTTTTCCTGAGGTTTATCCGTATCTGCCTATTAAGCAGTGGCTTGTTAACAGTCTTACCAATAGATTGCGAGAAAGCCGATCTGGCCTGATCTAATCTAATTAATGATGATGCAGATCTATCTAGTGACCCAACAACTCGATTAGAGTAACATTGCTGAAAATGTGGATTGTGATATATGTAGCATGAGAACTATGAGAATTCGTAGCTATATTGAAGTCTTTGACGACACACTCGATTCAAATTTTACGTCTCTAACATGTCGCCAGTACCGTAATAGTGACATCTGGAGAAGCAGAAATGGACTAGATAAAATCATGTAGTCAGAATGGGCACCGAAAGGCAGGAATGCACTTGGAGTGTTTGCCAAATCACTTCCGAAGGGCTACCCCGATTAGAAAAACTTTCTTTTTTTCAATAGATCCAATATAGTACACTATACATTTTCACACCAAATTTGTATTTGAATCTTACTTGTAAACCTATACAATGATCACGTACTACCACACGATTCGAGTCCTGCTTTGTAATTTTTGCAGATAACCTTGAAAACTCTTGTTCAATATTTTTTTAGTAAAAATGCCCATATTTTATTTAGTAAAAAATATTGATATAAACTTATCTTTTGTTTTAAGTAATGTTCGGGTCCGAAAAGCAAAATTACAGGGTCTTGGAAATTTTTATTTTTAGAAAATCAAAACAAAAAAAAACTTACAGCGCATTTTGAACACTTGGATCGCAAATTTGTTGCCTCCACATCTTGTCTTTATAAACCAAATCACTTTCGGAACAATACAGTAATTCTTCATTAAAGTTGTAGAGTTCTAAAGCGACTTTGAAGGTGACAAATGTAAATGCCGAGGCATGGCACATATGTAAAATATGATTCTATAGCAATACTCAAATGCTTGTGGTCCAATATTGGAGCAGTTTTTTTGACGATTGCATAAACGCGGCTTTTTGATTTCAATGTCGTACTTGTAACACGTTTCAACAACCTTCTCAGCGTTTTGCCGTTTTTCCTTGAATTCATTCAAATCATCATCTGCCAATTTTGTAGTTTCTCCCAGGTCTTGATTTTTCAAATTCAATTCTCGACTCAAAAGCAAAAACAATTGAGTTAATGAATTTCATTATATGAAATGAGATTTTGGAAGCTAAAGCAATTATTATGGTTTTGTCTGTTTCAAACAGCAACAGTGGAAATTAGAAAAACAACGCTTTGAAAACTGCCAGTAACTGGTATTGTTTATGAGTTTTGTTTATTAAATGCGTTACATTCAGTTATTTTAGAAACAATTTACGTTCATGATACCTTCATCTTGACATTCCCCATACCAGCAAATATATTATTTAAAAACAAGGACAAACGGCCACTCCTGGTCCTATTTAAAAAACTAAGTAGTTTCGAGGAACTGTGGATAAAAGATGTGCTCGAAATTTAAGATGTTCCCAAAATCCTGTATACGCCACTGATACATATGTGAGTGCCCTATACCAAAATTATGATTATAAAATGAGGCACATATTTCTCCCCAGGAATTTTAAATTCATGAAAATTTTTTTGGATAAAGCAACAAAAATTTCTTTCGAAAATCTTTTAAAAGTCAAAACACTGTTCTTCCTCCACAAATTGATAAATACGAGGGAGCATGATTATCTATATCGTAAGCTTATTTTTCTGCAATCATCAAGATCAGTGCTTCTTCTTACGCATATTAGATAACGCCAATTCTGCTTTACTGTAATACGCCTTTGGAACTTCCTACCTACAAGTCTCAGACTCCTAAGTAATGCTCTGCTCTTCAAAAAAGACCTAAAAAAATAAAAAATTGGCCGGACGGGACCTACATGATTTTATGCCGACTCCGAATGGCATCTGCAAGGCAGATGAGTTTTCACTGAGAGCTTTTCATGGCAGAAATACACCCGGAGCGCTTGCCAAACACTGCCGAGGGGCGACCCCGCTTAGAAAAAATTTCTTCTAATTGAAAAACCTTATTTCTAAAATTTTTGATGTTGCTTTGCCCGGGGTTTGAACCCAGGGCATCCGATGTGGTAGGCGGAGCACGCTACCATCACACCACGGTGGCCGCCCAAAAAAGAGCTAAGGTCATTTTTTAATGACTCTTAAACTGGATCTCAACTTGTTGCTCTTGCTGCATTTTTACTAATGGAAATGTACTTAATTAATCAAATTAAAATGTTAAAATGTTCATTTCTAACTCCCTTTTCCTTTCTCTATGTTTTCTTTGCTAACAAATACTATCTACTTGTCTGTGTTTATCATCACTACTGCTGTGTTTTATTAATTACTTTTCTTTAGTTTTAAGATTTAGATATACTTACTTATTTATTTATTACTTATTATATTTGGTTTAATTGATTTAATTTATTATTATTCATCTTAATTTTATATAGCTAGCTGACTAGCACTGTAAAATAATTTGTCAAATTGTTTTGCTAGAAACAAATTCTTAAATAAAATACAAATACAAATGCGTATGCAAATATAGCAATCGAATTTATTAAGTATAAATCACTTTTTTACCAAAACAAAAAAAAATATTACCCTATTATTTGCTGTCGTAATTAAATCCCTCCACAAGAAAATAAATTTAACTCAACTGATACTTGTGTACTTTAATAGTTATAATAGTTATAAATCAATTTTGCAATCAAAATTTCAAAAGAACTTAATGCGCAAAAATTGAAGTTGTTTATGATATACCCACCCTTCACAATTACATACCGTCGATGCTTTTGCAAAACCATCTATCGATAAATTTTAAACCCCTCAAATACCATCATGTGGCAAACTTCAGATTTCTTAGCCCTCCCGCCAAATTCCTATCTTCGCTAACGCTAAAACTCCATCGGCCAAAAATATCTTAAAGAGTAGCGCAGCACACCGATGTTATCTATACCGATTTCAGTAAAGCATTTGACAAGGTACCTCACTTCTTACTTATCTACAAGCTGGATCAGCTTGGCTTCCAACCTGGTCTCACACAGTGGATATCGTCCTATCTCTGCGATAGAACGCAGAAAGTTATTTTTAAAAATGTCATCGATGTTCATTCTGGCGTCCCACAGGGCAGTCATCTTGGTTCAATTCTGTTCTTGATATTTATTAATGATATCTGTACCACTCAAAATATTCCAAAATCTTAATGTATGCCGATGATGTATAACTTTTTAGGTTTTATGAGTCTATCGAAGAACGTCCCTTGCATCAACCGGATTTTACTTGGTACAACGTGAATTCAATGCCGCTGAACCTCAATAAATGTAAATGCATGTGCCTCTCTCGAAGATCTTTGCCAGTAACCTCTTACGTAATTAATAATTCTTGTCTTCTATCAGTAAACTAGTATGTGGACTTGGGAGTAACGATATATACTAAACTTAGTTCCAACCTTCATATTAATGGTACTGTTAATAAGGCTGAAGGTGTTATTTCATTCGTGTAACGTTGGTTCAAAGAATTTAGTGACCTTTATGTAACTAAAGCACTTTTCGGCACTTTAGTTAGACCGATACTAGAATACGGATCAATAGTATGGAATCTAAAATAACGAGTTCATGCAGATAGATTTGAATCAGTACAAAGGCAATTTCTACTTTTCTCTTTAAGAAATTTTCAGTGGGACTCTGCGTACAGTCTTCCGCCTTATACTAGTCGGTTGAAGCTTATCAATTTTCGAACTCTTGCAAGCCGTGGAGAAATGCTAGGCGTAATATTTATGGCTAAACTACTGAATGGATTGATTTCTATCCCAATTCTCTTGAACGAAGTCAAGGCATTACAAACCTCTTCTTTTGAGGCAGTGTAGAACCAATTTCGAATTAAATGAACCTTTTCTGTGTTTGTCTCATGATATTAACACTCATTCTAGTTCATTTGATATAACGGATTCACTTTTTACCATATAGAAAAAAGTCTATCCTATCCTAACAAAAACAAATAAAAGTAAAAATTGTACGTACTAAAAAGTTCACTTAACAATGTAGAATATGCATAATCTCTAACTGTTATTTATAATACTCAGCTGATGATTTTTATTCTGTAGCTGAGAAGTGTTAGATCTCAACGCTTAACAAACCTCCGCCTATCAACAACTGGGCAAAACCAAATCCGCGCGTCATGTGGGTATTATTATTGTGTCCGTTGGGTATTATTATAAAAAAAAAAAAAAAATTTAATACCATGTCGTCATAAAGAATAACCTCCTAAGTGATATGTAAAAGTATGGCAGTTAGGTTGTTATTCCTTGTGACCAGACGGTACTAAATGTTGCATACTTTTCTGCGCACTTGAAACTGTTTTAGATATTTTTGGCGATGGAGCTTTAACCTTAGCGATGGTTGAAATTCGGGGGCGGAGCTGATCTCAGTGCATTCCGCTCCAGCCAAAATAAAATCACAACTTAAATATTTGAATATCAATATTGTAAAATAACGGTTTAATTAAATTTGGACTGCAAAATTGCATTTAAGCTCCTTTTCTTATATGAAGCGCCTAACGAAGGAAAAATAAGGGCGTTTTTAAGTATATAAAAACTAAACATTTTATTATATAAAAAAAAAAATAATACTTTAATCTATGATAGAAAAAATTCCTAAAGAAAAAAGGGTTTAAAATAAGTTTTGCTGCTCTCTTATAAAACTCAAACGCTGTTAGAAAGACGGTTTTGCAAAGGCATCGACGATATATAATTGAACACTTTTATTTTTAAATACCTCTAGTAAATACTTTATAAATCACCTATATTATACTACGTTTCGATGCATACTAAGTATATACAATACATTTATATAACTACGTGTAGATTCCGAGCTCATTTACAACAAAGACGATTTAAAGTTGATACAAAAAAGGATCAATCATAATAGCGCTCTGTGTTTTGCCAATGTCACAAATTTACATTAATATACAATACTTAGGGCTGATATGTTTAGTAAAAGGTAGTAACTATTAAATACACAAATATCTCTTACACATAGATTAATTTTTCTTGAATGCGCGTACTAATACTTATATGTACTTTATAGTGACATCACAACACGAAAATTTCTTCTATAAATTTTTTATAAAAATATACTTATTATATACATATATATGTACGTATTTGTGTGTTTTCCTTTTATAAAAAAACGCCTAGAAAACTTTTAGCAAATTAGCAATACACTTTTCTATGAAACTGTCTACATGTTAAGCATTCAAACAAAAAAATATTAGAACTACTTTGAACTTAACTTAAATCTAGACACTATTAAAAGAATGAAAATTACTATTTAGAATATATAAGTTTGAACTAAAATCATTCCCATGCACCCTCCACTACAAATCACAGCCGTTAAAGGATCTAAGACGAATTTAAATAACAACATGGAAATGCTAAAAACCGTTTAAAAATGTAAAATATAAAAAAGCTATACTAGGAAAATCTTTTAAGTAAAATGCAGCCAAAGGTCGTATTCTTAGACAAAATTAAGTGGCTACTTATGCAGCTGCTTGGCATGATTTCTCCTACAAGCTATCTGTAACTAACTTTAAGTAGATTCCTAACTCTTGCTTATAATACGCCTCAGTTTATTTTATTTCAGTGAAATTTACTATTTTCACGGGAATTCGCCCTAGCTAAATTGGCAATATGTATCACAAAACGCGATGCGCGTTTTACCTATTTCTAGTTCAAACAAGCATCGATGCTCAATTATGTTTATATCTAAACACTTGCTAAATATATTTGTAAATTGAATATGAAATTCGGCGCGTGTATGTGAGTATATAAAACCAAATTAAAATTATAGAAACTAAAGTAAGTTTTTATATTTGATTGTTGTTGTTAGTTTGGTAAAAAATATGAAATATTACGACAATGAAGATTAGTTAAAAGCAAATGTAGCAAATAATGGGTATAGTTTTAATGCTAGTGTTATGTAAGAATTAGTATTTTATAAATAATAATTATTAATTAATTCAAAAAAAACGCAGCTTCTACCCAGATACACTTATTACTATTATATTTGATTAACAAGCGCAGGGTGTCATTGAGAAGTACACGTCACATATGAATGAACCTACACAGGATAGCTGCACTCCTAGTTCTCCCCCTCTCCGTGTTTGTTTGGTTACGAGGGTCAAAGGCGTTTTTAACTGTCACTTTGTAGTCAAAACGGACGGTTAACGTATTTGACGTCGTACGACAAGCCCTTTTCATTCATAGGGCGAAGTTTGTGCTCAAATTTGTCCTAGTGAAAACCAAGCAATGCATAAGTTTGACATAATTTAATGTACAAGCCGTATTTTTAATGTTTTGTTTTCATTAAGTCAAATTTGACCACAAACATGCCAATACTCATGAAAACGGCATGTCATACAACGTCAAATGCGTTTGCTGTCCATTTTAACTACAAAGTGACAATTAAAGTTACCAATACTCAAATTTAATTTGCCAACATGTTAGAAGTTTATATTCGTTTGTCAATTGGCGTCTCATCAATAAATAATGAACACAAAACTTTAGCGTGTGTTTTGACCATATATTGGTTTCTTGACTTCGAGCCAGTAACATATTGGAAACGCTTCTAACCCCAACAGACTACGAGTCGGCTGAAAGAAGTTTTTGGCGTCAGTCATTTCGAACGAATGAAAACCAAGCATTGGTTTAACTGATCAGACCACTAGGGGGTGTCAAAAATACTCTTATAAAATGTTAGTTCTTTTTCAAATAATTTTAGTTTAGTGCTAAACACCTATGTGAAAGCTTTTCAACGTTTCTAAAATTTTTGATAACCTCATTTGGGAATCTATATTTTTTGTGAGAAGTTTAATGCAGATTCACTAGGATTTTTACAGTAATCTCGATGCCAAATTTATATATAAAAATTTAAAACATAAAAATTGCAAAAAATGTAAATTTTAGGCCGAGCTTATCTTCCAATTCACGGGACGGGAAATACACTCGGAGTGTTTGCCAAATCACTGCCGAGGGCCGACCCCGCTTTTTTTCGATGTTACTTTGTCCAGGGCTTGAACCCAAGATTTTCGGTGTGGTAGGCGGAGCACGCTACCACCACACCACGGCGTCCGCTTCACTTTAGAACATATTCAATAAAAAAGGTGTGTCCCACTTCAAACACTTGAGTTAAAACTATTAGGTTTGAAACATTTCACAATGACACTCTGTCCAACTTTATAAGGCCTGTTTTGTATTTCTAGTTTAAACTACGTTTAAAAATGATTCCTGTTTCACCTTTTCTAGACCGTTTCTATTTCATTGACCGCAGTGACATCGTTAAACTGGGTTTACTGTGGTTTAGTGAAAACTTGGCCATAAATGGCATACCTTTAAACAGGCATGCTTAACCAACGAAACGATATCATTTCGTTACGATAATCAACGTTAATAAACGAAACGAAGTCATTTCGTTTCGTTTATTAACGTTAAGATCGTCAAATTAACGAAATGATTTCGTTTCGTTTTCTGCCATATCAAAACGAAATCAAATCGTTTATGTTGATTATTAATTTCAAACTATGCTGGCAAAGCTGATTGATGGCGGAGTCATTAAAGGTGAAAGCATTAGCCAAGCTGATTGCAACTTTTCTCATGAATTTTGACAGTACGAACATTTCTCAAAGTATTTTTGACATTACCACCAACGAATTACACAAACAAATTACATAGAGTTTGTGTGTGTATGTGCGCTCGTTGTTGCCACCTTACGGCTACACCATTGCTATAGCATTGCCAGCACAATTCAAACATAAAGTATCACGTTTTTGTTAGCGTTTTTAACGTTAACGAAAGCTTTTCGTTTCAGTTAAAAACGAGATACAATTTATTTTGATAATTTCTTTATCGATAATATTTCGAAGTGTTTCAACGGAAACGGTGGAAATTTTTTGATAAACGATTAGCTTAACGTTAAGGTGCATCCCTGCCTTTAAAAATTGGAATAATTATTAATTTATAATTACAACAGAATAAAATTGTAAACTTAAAAAGTTAGTAAATAAAGCCAATTCTACAAGAATCTTTATTAAGTTATATGTAAACCAGAAATATTTTGTTTGTTTTCAGTTTAAAGTCTGTTTAATGAATTGGATATAAACGTCATGCTGAGTAAAAAAACACATTAGACCACGTTTATACATGCCTTAATCTACAATAAATCGTTAATAGATAATATAAGCGTTCACATATGTTCCATCCCTAGGAACTACATAGATTATTTTCTGTCAAGTTTTCACGATTCTCTTTTACTTTGTGCTTCCAATTAGAGATTACACTCTAGAGGTGGAACTTTTTCTATAAAAAATAATCCGCGTCTCTAAAATTTTATCATAAGTACCGCTTATCGAAGGGAAAAATTTATATATAAGATCCAGTTATATAATTAACGATTAGGAGTTAAGTACGAAAATGAAGATAATCTCCTTATATGTAAACTAGGTCTTAGACAATTCAGTTAGCTCTTAAAATTGGCAATACAAATAACAGTACTTCAATATGGAATTAGTAGTATGTTCTTACACTAACCAGTGTACCATTGTTTACTATATAGTTTGGCAGCTTAAATAGAGGTTTTGTTGCGAATAGAGTGGAAGGCAGTGGACTAGGCAGTCGAATGTCATATAATGAAGGAATGGGTTCGGAGTTTTTTCAAAGTTAAAAAAAAAAAAATGATAAAAGCTTTAATATAAATAAAACTATTGTTTTAATAACAACAAAAACGCCTTATATATTCTATATACATAAATTTGTAAGGATTATCTCACTTTAAAATTTGCGTTTAATAATCTAAAGTTTTTCTTGGAACTGAGTCGAGAACTGTGCGTGTGAATTTGCGAATTTTCACCGATCAGCTGTTAGTTGCGATACTTGGTAAAATTTACAATGCAGTGTACTGATTAAATAAATATTTTCATCCTGCATTAATTCCAATGTTCTTACTTATCACCAAAATAAGCTTTACGTGTTAAGTCCGACCGAGTTTTTGGACTCTGATTCGATAAGATTGTTTAATACCGAAATTAGAAATGAAATTTAAAAACATAATGGTAGTTCAGGAATGTGTGCAAATGTTCTAGCGTCATGGAGTCGCAAACTTTTATAGTATGTATATGTATATTTCACAATGCGCTATGCATTTGCTACACCATTGCAAATACGCAGCATCAAAAGTTATAATTTATTTTTCAACACTGAATAGCAAATCAGCAACTGTCAATACAAAACAAAATGAGCAAAGAAAAACTTAAAAATAATATTAAATTTGTTATCGAAGTATTATGTAACCAAAAATCGTTACCATTTCGTGTAACCGCGATTCTGGCCTGAACGGTTAAACTGTCAAAAAACAAAGTAGCAGTATTGAGAATAAAATAAAAATGTGAACTAAATTTTGTGTTAAAAAGTATTATTATTATTAAAAACTTCGTGTACTTTAACATGGATACACGTTTTTGTTTGTTTATTTTGTTCATACAAATATTTAGCAATTTTGCGTAGTAACGAGACGTTACCACCTATTTTTCTGGTAACGTTGTTATTCGCAATCAGAATACTTAGAATAAGGGTGTATATGTAAACTCCTCCATTTGATAGACAAAGAACCACCTCTGAGGTGTCTTCCCTAAATTGAAGCACGAAATCATTGTGAATTCATACAAGTGGCGAATGTTTGATAAAACGTTCACAATAGTAAACAGCCTCGATCACCTGTTCAATCGCTGTTCGATTACTTAAATTATTTGCTCAATAGTTTTTCCAAAAATTTTTGTAGACGACTGGTTTATTGCATTATTTACATATTTTAAAATGTTTGCTTAATTGGCTGCTCAGATTTTATCTGTTAACTAGATTTTAGAAATGAATATAAACATGTAGTCTCATTTTCAGTATACACATTTAAAAGAAAAGCCGATTTGAGACACAAATGGGCAATTCATAGACTTCAATTTAATAACCGCGAGCAAAAAACAAACCTATCGTCTATTCTCTGGCCATTCGCGACAGCCATTCTCCCTGTCAACTATTATTTGACAGGTACGAATTCACAATGACGAAATAAAAGAAAAACGTGAAAATTTTACAGCCAATAATTTAGTTCCTAGGGATGGGACATTCATATGTGCACGTCGCAGGTTTTTTTTGGGCAAGATGTGCGTATATGTCGTCTATATATTTCGTGGGGAATTTATGTTTATTTTTCCTGACTGTATTTAATTAATTAATTAATTCTCTTCCCAAAAATCACATTTGCATAAGGTGCCTACACGGCATAGATAAATGCGAGACAATTAAAAATGTCCGTCACAGAAAACATTGGACATCATTTTTTTTGATTTCCAGCGAGTTACTAGCCACTCATAGCGGACTGGTGGCTCTTATTTATTTATCCTCTTTGGCAATTTTACCTGCTGAACTTCATTTTTTGAGCTAAGTAATTTAGACTGTAGAAAGTTAATGTTCGGTTGGTTTCACCTGAACGTCGAAAATTCGAGCTCGGTCGGAAACTAATACCCATCGAACTTCACAATAATTGTTGTATTTATTCTTTAATTACTTCAACATTTTCAACGTTTCACCACTACATTTACACCCAATCAAACAAAAATTTATTATTACTTTGACAGTAAAATAATCAATGCATAACTTAAATTGTTATTACGTTTTAAACAAAAATGTGTACTAATAAACATAAAAAAAAAACATATGTAATTACAATTACTAAATTGCATGTATAAATTAAAGCTGACAATTAATTAAATGTTAATTTTAAATATAAGTAATTAAAATTTAAAATAAGTTGTAATGCATACAAAGTCTGTTGTCGATCGATCGTTATTGACAGACAAAAAAGATGTTTCGTCACATTGACGATAATTAATAAATTTGAAAAATTTAAATAATTTAACTAATTTAATAGCATAATATTAATTTATGAAAGTGATCAAAACACATACAAAAAAAAACTGGAAAAAATATTTAAAAAAAAGAGGAATAAAATTAAAAATTTTCTTTTTTGGAAAAAATAATACCCAATAAATTTTGTTTAATTTATTAGTACAAATCTAATTTACTATAAGACTTGGTAAGTAAGGGCACGAATTTTAATACCATAACGATACTTCGGTCATTCTATAACGATATTTCAACTCTATAAAGCATTGTATTGTAGGCGAAGAGAGGTAGCGTGTTCGTCTACCACGCCGTCTGGAAAAAATCTATAACAGCGGTAGACTTGGAATACGCGTCCTAAAATATAGATATCAAAAGACGAGTTTTGAACGCAGTATCAATAATCCACATTAAGTTCGTAATTTTACGTAGGTAGGTAGTTTGAACTGGCCGGTCCATGAGGACCTCACATAGACTGATTGAGTCCGTAGTGTAACCAGAAGTTTGTTTTAACGACCAAACTGAGAAACCCTATCAAAAACCAGGACCTATGTTATAAAATAACTCCGTCCTCTTGACAAATGCTAGAAGCTTCCTAGGACTTAAGCCACTTACTGCTTCTAGATCTGACAGCTGTATCACTCCTAATAGCTGGAGTCTTAGCCTGGCAACTGCAGGGTACGAGCACAGAACGTGCTCGATCGTTTCCTCCTCCAACCCACACTTCCTACATCCGCCCTTGAATCCACGCCTTCCCGCTTGGTCGATCATGTGCACCTCTCGCCTTCGCTTAATCTCGCCCAATCTGATTGGGACATCTACGGAGCAAGCTTCAAGGGATACGCCCTTTTTAGCTAGTTCGTCCGCTTTTTCATTCCCAACTATTCCCATATGCTCTGGGACCCAATATAGATGTATGCTTCTCCCTGTCCCGATTCTCTCCAGACACTGCTTACACTCTAACACGCATTTAGATGCTGTGCTATGCGAGATTATTGCCTTAATTGCTGCTTGACTGTCAATATAAAAGTTAACACGGTTGCAGCTTAAGCTTTTCTCTTCCAGGGTTTCTACTGCTTTGGTTACGGCTAATATTTCCGCTTGGAAAACGCTACAGTAATCCGGCAGCTTGTAGGATCTGCTTATTTCCGGATCAGCGCAGTATACCGCAGACTCTACTCCTTCCACTACTTTGGAACCATCGGTGTACACATGTATCGCCTCGTCCGCCATTTGCGCACCCTTGCGCCAACCGTCTACCTCTATTGTGACCTTAAGATCTCCCTCGAAGCGCAGATAGGGATTTATGTAGTATGTTCGTCTTGTGATTGATGACGCTATACTACTACGGCCATATGGTCGGCGCTCAAGCTGCCCCGAAGTACCGAGCCTGGTTGCGGTCGTTAACGCTTTGTTCTTTGCTACCAGGTCTACGGGTTGGATGTGCAGAATGGCATACAGTGCAGCCGTCGGGGCTGTTTTCAGAGCTCCCGTAATGCTAAGCATCGATATAGTCTACATACCCCCTCTAATTTTTTGGGGTATGTTGTTTTTTGTGTGGCTTTCCACCAAAGTAATTTTACGTGAGTACCAGTTATTGTTGGCACAACCTCACGGTGCATCCAGGTTCACATGTCAAGTCATTTGGCCACCGACCAGGGCTCACCGTGGTCCCAATTGATGATGTGAGTGGACACATCCTCACCATGGTGTGGTTAGAGGTCTTTTTAGCACCTCTTCAAACCTAAGGGTCATGGCACCCGGTTGCAATGCTCCACATTCGAACTAGCCAACTCTTACTGCATTCGAATATCAGCCAGAGTCACCACGATACTCGCGAAGGGCCTACCGTAAATGAACAGAAACGGAGCAAGCTCCGCGGACTATCTGCTCCTCGTGGTTCCATTTTTAGTCTTGAACGGACTTTCGTAGCCGAAGCTACTACCGGTCGAGTATCCGGTAGTCTAACAATAATCCAGAGGCGGAGCAAAAGATATTCATGAACATTTTCGTTGGGTATTTTTGTTAATTTTTCTGACTGTATTTAATTAATTAATTAATTCTCTTTCCAAAAATCGCAGTTGCACAAGGTGCCTAGACCGCATAGATAGGTAAATGGGAGACAATTCAAAAATGTCCCTCATAGAAAACATTCGGCAACAATTTTTTGATTTCCAGCGAGTTACTCGCCACTCGTAGCCAGGGCCGTAGAGAGAAAATCCGGGCCCGGGACTAAACAATTTACCGGCCCCCTATAAAAAATCCACCAATACATTTGATTAATTTGGATTACATCAAACAAAATAAATTTTTGCCACATCAACTAAATGATTTTTGGACTAAGAGCCGAAAATAAAATTAGCACAGAATATTTACTATTTATACTGTTTTATTGTAACGTAGATATAAAATTCTCTTTTAACAGCCACATATTGCTTCAAATAATCTTTTCTAGTTATTTGGTAACATTTTAGTGCATTTCTGATAAATATAATGATGACTATAAATTTTAGTTATTGAATATAGAAGGTTCGGATATCAAAGAGTGGCTTTTCTTGCTTTTTTCGCTGCAAAATTTTTTATAATAATATCAAAATTTAACTGTCTTGCCAAAACAGATTCAACACAAAGCATGGCAAGTCCTGAAACTCGCTCTTGAGATGAACACGATCTATGAAAGTTTTTGATTCTTGCAAGGACGCTGAAAGAACGTTCTGCACTAGCTACAGTGACAGGTATAATGCAAAAGATACGTAAAGCAACACAAATGTTGGGGAAAATCGTATACAGATTTTGAACATAGATGGCATTTAGCAATTCCAATGGTGACAGGCCTTTATCAAAATTTACTTCGTAAATGTGTTTCAAGTGAATTGTTTTGCATTCTAAGCTTTGAGAAACGTGCGACTTGTATTTTTCGGCAAAGTTTGCTGCGCTCGCCCGAACCGTAGTTTCATCCATATCTTCAAATTTCCACAAAAAGGAAAACGTCTCGCTCAAATTTCTCATAGCCACAAATCGATCAGTAATGCCAGTGATTACCGAATCAACGATCGCCAGGAATGTATTTTTTTTTAAATCAGACTCTGAATCATCCGTAATCATCTAATTTAAATTATCTTCAGAACGTGTTTTGGGCTTTCTCTTTCGAATATCCGGAAACTTTAGCGAGATGTTCAATTGAATAGCAACTGTTTTGCATTCGTTTAAAATTGTTTCCCATTGGTTGCTGATCAACTTCAAATCAGCTAATAAGGCATCTATATGTCGGACCTCAACATCTATGGTGGCGGCTCTAGCTTGGAGGACCACGTTTCTTTCATTAACGGTAGTCAGTATTTGAACGAAATTGAGGACAGCAAGATACATTCGAGCTTGTTGATGTACTTGATAATGCCGGTACACAACAAGTTGCTTGCGCAGTCAAATTTGGCTTTTGACTGAAAGACTATAAAGAGAGCTCGGTACATTTTTTTTCAGGATGTCCCATCGTTGTGGAGTGCTGCTGAAAATAGTAAAACATTCGTGCACAACTCCGAAGACAGTAATTGCAGCCATACAACATTCTGCAGCATCAACACCACATAAATTGAGACTGTGGGTTGCACAAGGCGAGTAATCAGCATTCGAGTTTTTGTCGAGAATGTGACGTAGTGCTCCGTTGTAAGCTCCTTTCATATTGGGGCCTTTATCGTGCCCTTGTACACGACAATCTTCAATCAAATATGGCAAATTAGATCAGCGATTCTCTGACCAGTTTTTTGGTTACAATTCACGAAAGCCAAAAACAGTTCTTGAATTGTAAAATTTTTTTCTTTCGAATTGAAATGGATTTAGCGCAAAATGAACGTAGTCAACGTTACTAGCATCAGACAAAGCATCAACGATAATAGCAAAATACTTGGCTTTCTTGCCTTGATCTAATATAGTTTCCCTCACGTGCTTTGCACAAATTTCTATAAACTCGTTATGAATGTCTGGGGAAAGATAGTGAACTTGTAAACGTTTGTGCTGCTGTTGTGAAATCCTAACCTTCTCCAAATGATCTCTAAGTATCAGGTCATATTGGCTTATGAGATCTTAGATGCCCAAAAATGTCCATCGTTTCGTTCACCAAAATATATACTTTCGCCTTTGAAAGCCACGCCTCTTTCACCCAAAAATAAAATAGTGTCCAAAATTCCATATAAAATTTCTTTCCACTTTTGAGTTTCAGTGATTAGCTGGTCATTCATAAGTGTATCAATTGTAGCCTCCTTTTGAATTCGATTTTGTAGAGATCGCCATTGAATATAATATTTAATGTGATCTTGAGTACTTTCGTGTGCTGGCAGTTTATCGTATAGCTTCTTCCATACCAGGAATTCGAATATCCGCAGAACAAATTTTATGTCGATTTAAAGTATTGGTGCTTAACAGACGACATGGTAGGCAATAAAAAACATTGCTACTGGCACTCCACACTGACCAGTCACGCTCCACGTTCTCTCCATTTGGCAAGATTCTGTTTAACAACGAGGTAGGAAATGCCTCGTCATGACAATCATGTGGAAAAATAACAGGACACTTTTGATGACCTCGACGAATTATTTCGTTGACTTCTTCAGATCGCAAAAACTCATTATTCACGGTATCGATATCGAAGTCGTTTAAATAATCTGGACTTTGATACAGAGTTCGTGGTATTGTTGGAAGACCTTTTGAAGATGAACCTTCATCAGTGTCACCACGAAAACTTTATGATTTCGGATTCATGTAAACATACATTTTTGTTTGATGTTTTTATTGTCTCCTCAGGCTCAGGCAAAAAATCATTATAAATATTCGTTAAAATTTGCACATGGAACAACTAAAGACTCTCTTGAATA
This sequence comes from Eurosta solidaginis, assembly GCF_040869045.1. Lineage (NCBI taxonomy): Eukaryota > Metazoa > Arthropoda > Insecta > Diptera > Tephritidae > Eurosta > Eurosta solidaginis. The sequence continues at coordinate 8,389,088 of NC_090320.1, read as the reverse complement.
AAAAAAAATATCTTACTACCTCTAAATCGCGGGCACCCTGAGAAACACATTTTTGTTTGATGTTTTTATTGTCTCCTCAGGCAAAAAATCATTATCAATATCCGTTGCTTTCGAAATTCGGCTTAAAATTTGCACATGGAACAACTAAAAACTTTCCTGAACTAAAAAAAATTTCTTCGTACCTCCAAATCGCGGGCCCCCTGAGAAACTCCGGGCCCGGGGAAATCCCCCACCCACCTCCCTCTCGTCAGGCGTGCTCGTAGCAAACTGGTGGTTTTAACAGCTGAATTCAGTAAGCTGTCTCTAGTCGCTATTACCCACTCAGCATTTAGATGATTAAATTTTGAATTTCCCTACATATAAATACAATTTGATTACTCTTTCTGACTAAATAATGAGTTATCATACAATTGAACAAAATAAATAATCAAATATGCATACTTTTGATGATCAAAAACTGAAAAGCATTTTTCGATCACTTTTTGGAATCATTTTTGAACTCGTTTTATGATTAAATTTTAATATTTCATAAAAACCACCAAAAAAATAATCAAATATGCTTACCTTTGATGATCAAAAACTGAATATAGTTTTTCAATCACATTTGGGAATCATATTTGAATCAAATGTGTTTACTTCAGGTGATCAAAAATTTATAATAATTTTTCAATCAGCTTTCTGAATATTTTCTGACTATATTTGCTGACTGAATAATGAGTTTTGTACTTTACTTTTCATTGAAAATCTTATTTTTTTTCACATACACACATTTTTTCAATCATGAAGTTCAGAAAAAATATGTATATAAAATTTTTATTATTAAGACATTTTTCAAAACAATGTAATGCAAATGCTGCTCGTGCCCGAAGATTTCCCCAACCATTTCTCCACCTTCGGCTTCCCAGAAAATACATAATAGCTGGACAATACAAAAGTTGGGAGCTATTTGACCAGGTAAGTGAAACTCTCTTGACATATGTACCTGGATATGTCTTCAACATCCCGTGCCGTATCGTATTTTAAAATATTGACGATCATACCTGATGCTGGATGTTGTAGTCGCAGGTGTATATAGGTCAAGTTTTTTTGCGAGTGACCTGTGGTTCAAATAGCTCACTTCCGCATGATTTCTTCCCCTGACGAAATAAGATTATTATGTAGTATCTATTTGGAATGAGATATGAAGAATAAATGCATCATAATCGCATTCAAAAATGATTTAAAAATCTCAACCAAAACGATTGAAATATGTTCACGAATATGATCAGAAAATGACTCTGAAAAGTAGTCAAATATTACTCTAAAACAATTAAAGCTCAATTTTACAATGATATCAAATATGAATAAAAAGCGTTTCGAAACATGAATCACAAATGATTATTCAAGAATAATCACATTTATGGTACATTTTTCTCCCGACGATACGTTAATTTTCGAACAGAAAATGCTTTTAAATTTGAACGTTTTTAATCACCTTGGGGTATGATATTTGAATATTTTTTGATCAAAATTTTCAAAAAATGCTGGCTGTGTAGAGACTATTTGGGGTGAAAATCACTTTTGAGACAATTTGCCATTCTGTAAGCTGTCTCGCGTCTCCAGCCTCACAAAAGCAATCACTAATTTGTGAGCTGGGCCGATGCAGATCACAGACATTAAAATTCCAGCAAAAGTATGAAAATTATTTGCGAAAAACGCTTTAAATATGTTTTTTTATTCCGCCTTGCCCAGCATAGAAAAAATTAAAAAAAAAAAACAGAAAATACTTAAAAAACATATATGGCGCATCTGCTTTTTTTTTTTTTTTTGTATTGTTCGTGCAAATCGTGAAATCTGCAGATCCTAGTCGTTTCGTCGGAGTGGTCGTGCGGGCCATCCTCGGCTCAACTGCAATTTGTCTGGCTTTTTTAGTTGAGCCGAAAATTTAAATAGGCCTCACGGTTGGCTTTGTGCTTCCTTCTGGCTTTTCGGCGGGGTTGGGAGATGCAGTGCTTCACTGACCTGGAGTCAGATGGCGGTTGTGCAGTCCTAACAAGAATCAGTGAATTTATAATTGATCGCATATTGAAATATTGAAATTTAAAACCTGGCGTGGGCCACATAAAACCAACTTGCTTTACATATAACGGATCATAACGGGACAGTGATTAGCACATGGCAACAGGCCATTATTGGAAATTAAGAAAACTCTCGGAATTATAACGCAACTAATGGAACAAATTACGGCTTATAAAAGACAATTGATTGCATATATACTTTATGCTGAATAAGCAGCTCGTGTTACAAACTATGCAATACTCAATGCATACCTACATCAAACTGCATTTTTGATTGCAAAAATTAAATTTCACTTTTTGTGAACTTCGATAAATAAATTTGACAAATTGAATATAACCTGGCGTTGTGCCATTGAGATACCAATCTCAATTGAAATTACGAACAATTACAAAAATTTATAATTCATAGCTACTACACGTGGTTCTGGCCTCTATGGTATTACCATTGTGTACTAGTTGTGGAAAAATAAATATTAAAAACTTTACGTTTGTGACTGGCGTGGGGCCATGTAAAAATCTATTGAATTGAAAATACTGTTGGAATATAAACTGGTTTTATGAGGATCTTAAGAAGCCCTACCACAGAAATTATATTTTAAAAAAAATAAAAATAAAGGAAAATCTCAAATTTAGAGACTTGAGATGAGACTGAATTACAGAATTCAGCCGTTATTATAATTTATACTCTTTGCCGTCATCTTTGGTTAGTCCCCTTAAGTTTGTGCTACAAAATTTGTTCGGAGCGCAGATCGTTAAGTTGACAGTACTGACTATCAAATGTTGTCTCAAATGATAGCCAGTGTTCTGGTATGGTTGTTGGTTTTTAACAAATAAATAAATTGATTAATTTGCAATTGTTGCATTTGATACATTTTTTGCTTGCAAATTGATACATTTTTTCTAAGCTCTCGGTAATACTGTTGAACAGCGAGTCTAAAGGCCGCGGTACAATAACATTTTCAGATAGATGCGTTTAACACAAGCTTTACATTCCAATAGCCGTGTTTTTTTTCACACGCGTATACGTTTACGTTTGCGCGTGAAAAAAACGCCTATCCTCGCTTAGATAATGCTTAGGAGACCCATCTATTGACTGTGGTTAAATAACTACAGCTACAGCACAGGGTGTACCGAAAAGCGGAGACACAACCCTCTGATGGTCATAAGGTATAACATATAGCTGAATCAGTTGCGATGTGGACACACATAGAATACATAGAATTAGTGTAGAGGGTGAAACAAAGACACTTATTTCAGTTACATCTGAGTATAATGCGTATTGAAATTTAGTAGGACAAATTTTATGCGCAGCAATTTCAGAGGTATATTTAAAGTTTGTCGCTTAGCAGTCCATATAAAGTTTAAGCGTAAACGTATATAGAACTAAAAAAAAAACACAGCTAATAACATCGCCACAATCAATCAAGATGCTACGTTTGTAAATATGAACTTCAGACTTGGTAATTGAAGTTTATTACGCCTTGCCCATTCACATACAAAATTTCGCGAAGCACATTCTCCCTATACAACAGAAATACTTGCTAACATATTTTGTGTTGTTGTTGTTGTTGTTGTTGTAGCAGTGCTTCGCCCCACCTAACAGCCGCGACCGTTCACAAATTGTCATCAATATCCTCTAACGGGAGTCCAAGGAAGCTTGCTGTTTCAACAGGGGTGGACCATAATGAAAGGGGTGTTAGACGCGTTGGTTCCACATTACAATTAAAGAGATGGTTGGTGTCATGTGGGGACACATTGCAAGCGGGGCATACATTTTTTATGTCGGGGTTGATTCTAGGCGGTGTTGGCTCATCAATCAGATTGGATGCCCAGGTTTCTGGGTATTGAACTGGAACTGTTTGTTTCTCTCCCTGATAGGGAGTATTCTCGCCTCATTATGTAGATGGTGTTCTGGGGACATAAGAAGGCAGCCCGTGGCGATTCTGAGAGCAGTATTTTGGCAGGCCTGTAGCTTCTTCCAGTGGGTAATTTTTAGGCTTGGCGACCATATAGGTGACGCGTAGCACGTAAACGGCTGGCCAATTGCTTTGTATGTAGTAATGAGCGTTTCTTTATCTTTTCCCCAGGTACTGCCAGCAAGGGATTTGAGGATTTTATTACGGCTCTGGATTCTCGGAACAATTGCGGCTGCGTGCTCACCAAAATGTAGATCCTGATCAAACGTCACACCCAAGATTTTTGGTAATTGGATGTTCAAAATGGTCGACATTTGGGACGTCCATGTTGTAAATAAGGTCGCGGAAGATTTAGTCAGTGATAATGCCAGGTTTGACGAGGCGAAAAAACAGGAGAGATCAGGGAGGTAGCCGTTTATTCTGTTGCAGAGCTCATCGATATGTGGGCCTGGGCCTGTGGCCATTATTGTGCAGTCATCGGCGTATGAAACGATAGTGACTCCTTCTGGTGGTGAAGGTAGCTTAGATATGTAGAAATTAAACAAAAGTGGGGTTAGGACACCACCCTGTTGCACCCCTTGTTTAATTCTTCTTGGTTTTGATGTTTCGTTTCTAAATTGCACCGATGCCTGCCGACCACCCAGATAATTTGCGGTCCACCTTTTAAGACATGGGGGAAGGGTATACCCTTCCAGGTCTTGCAGTAACGTGCCATGGTTGACCGTATCAAAAGCTTTTGATATTTTGCGTCGTATTCGATTGTTATATTGCAATTTTCAATTTCGAAAAATGTTAGAAATTTTACCAACCAGTGGGAAAAATAATTTCACTTGCAAAGTGTGCCAACAGCCTTAGCCAAAGCAAATGTCAAATTCTTCTTCTTATATCTATATATGACACTACTTTATTTTCTTGTATTTTATCTTTATTTTCAATACAATTCGGCCGGTTTTTCTTTATTTTTTCTGACAAATGAAAATTTTGTTTTTAGTTTGAAAATTTGGTGCATAAAAACAATTAAAATAAACTGTCTTGTGAAAAAGTGAACCATTAGAGACCGAAATAATTTTCGCGTGTTATTTGATGTAAGATGTAAAACATAAACAAAAACATGTCCAACTCACTAATTTTGGGGGAATAGTGGTCTCGCATTTTCATGATAGAAATGGTTTTTGTGTTTTGAATTTCCGATAAAGTTTCGTCAGTTTGTTTAGCTTGGAATCCAAGCAAAAATAAAGTAGTGTCATATAAGCTTTATGATTTCCTTGGAACAAAATTTGGAAGTTGGCTACTTTTCAATATCAGATGGCGCCAGTGTCGCTCATTCTACCGTTCTCCATGAAAATACGTGCAATCTACTCGTAATGCATAAGCTTGTAAACTCATCTATATGAAAAACTGCTTATGTGTCGGAGCTATAAGGCAAGACGAATCTATACTGTACTGAATTCGCCTTGGTTTTTAGCGTCCTGTTGTTTATTGACTGTTTTTCAATTATACAAAATATGGACGAAATAAGTGAATTATTAATAAATAAAGTACAAAATCACCCTTGCGTTTATGACGATCAACATACAGAGTATAAAAGTTTAAACGCTAAAGAGCAAGCATGGAAGAATATTGGAGATGAATTGAAATTGTCGCGTAAGTACCTATTTTTGCGATCAACGAAGTTGAAAGTCAAAAGATACTACCAACAAAATGCAAAATATGTTCAGCTTATTTAATTTATAGCTTTAAAAGCCAAAGCACGATGGAAGAACTTGCGTGACTCTTATGTGAAGTATAAAAATCAACTCAATAAAGTCAAAGATGCGGCAAGTCAAGAAGCGGTCAATAATCGTTTTGTGAAATGGAATGGACGCACAAATTTATCATTCTTAGATGAGATTCTTGCAAGACGTTCACAACCCTCCTCAGTACACGTACCTTTCAAAACAGAACACAAAGCAATAAAACCTACATTAAAGTATGCGAAAAGTTTACCATATGATAAAATAGCAAAAGCAGCAGCAAAACAAGTTCAACTCAATTCAAGTGTTAGGGCGAAAAGGAAAAGTCAGAGTAAACAACGCCGATCTCTACACTCGAACACTTCACCAAATAGGCGTGCAGAAAAAACCTATAAAAAGGAAATTCAACAAACTGGCGATAATACATTATCGGATGTGTTTGGCCGTAATGCGTCAAGTTCTGAAACGTCCCATCTTGAAGTATCTACCACGAATGGTATTGCTAATTCTGTTGTGGGGGCTGCTTCTAGAGATTACAATGTGCATACAAACCAAACGAAGCCAAATGATGCCAACTATTTTGTACACTACTTGGAGGACAAGAAAAAATATCCAAATGTTGTAGCTGTCGGAGGAGGTGTTGGGGAAGGTGCAGCTGGAGTTGATGCCATTGATCACTTGTTTAGTAGTTATGCGCAAACGTTTCGCACATTGCCTTTACGTCAGCAGGTTAACATTAAAGTAGAAATGGCAAAGTTATTTGCCATCGCCGAAATTGAAAGTCAACAATGAATAGGACACGCGTTTCCCAAGACAACCCGTGTACGATATATAAGTTTCTTTAATTTTATTGTTACATTATATGTATGTATTTTTAATTTATATGAGAATTTTTTTGCATATGATCTTATTTGCACTGTACTGAATACACGAAGGAAAAATCCACGTGCATTTTTCGTCTGTATAAACTTGGGGTGGAAGGTTGGTGTTGTCGGAAAAGCTATGAAACATGTAAGCTGAGTTGGTGCCGATAGTTTTTTTAGTATTTATTTAAAGTAGTATGTAAATTTTTATTTTTCATAAAATATACATATGTTATTTTCATGCTCATGGCGGCCATCGTGGTGTGATGGTAGCGTGCTCCGCCTACCACACCGTATGCCCTGGGTTCACACCCCGGGCAAAGCAACATCAAAATTTTAGAAATAAGGTTTTTCAATTAGAAGAAAATTTTTCTAACGGGGTCGCCCCTCGGCAGTGTTTGGCAAGCGCTCCGGGTGTATTTCTGCCATGAAAAGCTCTCAGTGAAAACTCATCTGCCTTGCAGATGCCGTTCGGAGTCGGCATAAAACATGTAGGTCCCGTCCGGCCAATTTGTAGGGAAAAGCAAGAGGAGCACGACGCAAATTGGAAGAGAAGCTCGGCCTTAGATCTCTTCGGAGGTTATCGCGCCTTACATTTATTTTTATATTTTTTTTATTTTCATGCTCAGTGAAGTTAAGCTTTTATGATTTATATAATTTGAATTACATAATCAAGGCCCAAACGATCGATATTGACACTCAAAATTTTTTCAAAAGAAGTTGGTTTGATCGAATCAACGAATTGCAAAACCAAATTGTGTAGTGGTGTTTTTTATTTTCATTTTCGCATTACGCAATTATTGCATACGTAAATACATGGATCACGTGGGATTTCTGGATTCATGTGCAAATTTAGAAGATAAAAACGTACTGTTCAAGCCAACCAGAAATTCGAAGACCGAATCAGTCACCAACCTTCCTTTTACTTTTATGTTATTTTTTATGATCTGGCGGATGTCATTGGTAGATCATTTGAAATCATGAAATGAAACGAGTCCACACTCGAAAGCTGAGATTTTTCTGAAGCATACTAATATTGACCTTTTCAGTTTTCTTTTTTATTTGAAATATATCATAAACAATACAACTGGATTTGTTTTGAGGAATAATATGAAGTCGTGGTGAAATGAACAGCTATAGATTATATATATATATATATATATATATATATATATATATATATATATATATATATATATATATATATATATATATATATATATATTCGAGGTCAAAGGTCGCAAAATTTAGTTTTTTTCGCATATATATTTTATACATTACATAAATATGAAAAGATGAGCATAACAGTTTAGCTCATAAAATAAGGGCTGTTTTTTTCATATAAGCTTTAAAAATGATCTGCCTTATAAACACAAATTTTGTTCCCAACAAATATTTTTACCGGACGGATAAGTCTTAAAGCTTACATGGAAGTCCCTAAACATTGAAACTAACAATAGTTGCTGAATTCGAGTATTAGAAGTTGTTATGGCAACAATAAGATCTAACACATAACATTGGTTTGGGTTTTAATTAATTCGCCACCTCTTGACCTTTCTTCGCTGACCATTGTAAATAGTTTGGTTGTGTCGCTGCTTCATATTCCTGCACCAAACAATCGACCACATCACGTGAATCATCCAGTTCAGACAAATCATCTTTGAATATATCTTCACGTCTGAATTGATCCAAGAAAGCGCCCCTCTTTTTAAGTTTATCATATTGACCAAGAGCACGTTCAAATAGTGAGCAAATACTTGTATGATTGGCAAGCATAAGGCCTGAAACACGGTGACTACTCTGTACGTAGGGTGAGGATCGTGATAATGCAACCTGTATGCTAGCGGGACCCCATGGAATGAATTGTGCCAATTTACGTTCTCGAATACGTTGTAGAGATTTGTGTACTTGAGTGGGATCTACTTCACCCTGAAATAATAAAATAATTAAAAGTTACGGCTATTCTCTTTATAGTAAAGAGGAAATCAATTGATCAATTTATACTGTTAGCGTGCAAAGCACCTATGCAAAAGTTATGTGCCTGATGCGTGGTGCATCAGCATCGATAACACCCAAACTCTTGCTGTTGTAGTCGTGTAGCCGTAAAAACACTCTGCAAGTATTAGAGAAGTGTTGCGGATGTATGCAGTTTTCTCCGACTAAGACTCCCCTACTACTACCTGTTGGTATTAGCGCGATAGCCTCGAGAACTATTTGTCTTGTCCCTCGAATCTTTGGGCCTGTCGTCTATTACGACAGGCCTAACCCACTGGGGCCAGCTGTTCGGCTTGCGCTCGTAGCCAGCACCGATTTGTCCCTACTGCAGCAATATCCCAGATACGATAGTCGGCATTGAACTATGTAGTTCAGAGTCCAATATCACCTCAAAACGAATTTCTAATTTTTGTAGCGTAGTTTGTCAGATTATTGTACTGTTTCGTTTAATCAAGGGACACTAATTTGGTGGCCGTGGTAGTGTTTTTGTTGATTCATTTTGAGTGAATGAAATCTAATGTAGCAGTAAGGTAGAAAGCGTTCCTTTTTTAAAAAACGGAGTGATGCGTTAATTTGGACCCCCAGCAGGTTACGGGGTGAGAATATACCCGCGGTAGGTATGCCTGTCGTAAGAGGCGACTAAAATACCAGATTCAAGGGGCTGTGGAGCGCAACCCTTTCAGGTTGCCAGCGCAATATATAGCTTCTCCAAACCCAATTGTCAACCTCACCTATCCGCATGGAACTTGGGGGTGGGGAGAGAGGTATGGCCTGAAGGTTTAATGTGGCCATATAAATCGTTCCCGAGATGGTCGGGCTAGCACCTTAATAGTGCTGTGTTACCGGAGCGTACCGGATCTGTATCCGGCAAAGGACCGTCACATCGATAACACTCCCCAAAGTCTTCGGGGAGAAACCTTATCGCTACAACAACAACAACAGCGTTAATTTGGCTCAACAGGTTAATCTCTTACCTACCCAGATTTTGCCCCTAACCTAGCCTATATTTATTTATAAATATACATTTGTCTGCATCAAATTCAAGCTTACTTGTATTATATTCAAAATGGAAATATAACAATGGTGGTTGGTTTTATCCGGCCCAGTTGAGACCATCATATTTTTGGGTTGTAACAGGCGACGCATTACATCTAATACTGTTGTTTTGCGAACATTAACAGTTTGCTACATAAAAAATTAAAAAATAATATTCAATTTGTCTCAAAACAATATCTTATAATTTAATCTTACATCATTATCGGTGGTTAGTGGCGTATAACCAGTCATCAGGAAATGTAATTGTGGTGTTGGTATTAAAGGTGCTGTTAATCCAATTAGATTATTATTCATATAAGAAGGATAACGCAAGGTCGTTGTACTAACAGACATTATGGTTGAAACCAATGTATTAATTTGTGTAAAACTTGGATTTTGTATATGTAAGCGATCAGTTGCTATACGATTAAGTGCAGTATTGTCTAATACCACCACACAATCAGCACAACTAGTCAGTCGGCGTAATGTTAACATTGAATTATATGGCTGGACGACAACGTCACTAATTTCATCCTGATTTGGAAAGACACTATAAGTTTGTATTAGCTTTTTTGGAAAACGATCTGATAAACGCTCCATTATATATGAACCCATGCCGGAACCAGTACCGCCAGCAATGGAGTGACATAGAACAAAACCTTCCAGTGAATCACTACCATCTGCTTCACGATCGATTATATCAAAAATTTCTTCTTGCAATTTTTCACCTTGACTATAGCCGGATGCCCAATTATTGCCAGCACCACCACCATGTTTGGACAAGTAAACATTCTCTGGATTATAAAGCTGCGAGAGCAAAACTAATTTTGTGTAATGACCGAAGCTAAATTTGTGATTCAATATACAAAAAAAACATACCTTTGCATATGGCGAGCTCATGATAGAGTGTATAACGCGTGGTTCCAAATCTAACAACACAGCTCGTGGTATATAATGATCATCGTCCGCTTGATAAAAGAAGACATCTTTGCGATCTACACCATCTGTGGCGAAATCCTCTAACACACCACTTGGTGATATGCCATGTTCAAGGCATAAGCGTTTCCAAAATTCAAAGCCAACTAAAATTGATATAGGCAGTAATAAATTGGTTATCCTTAGCAGTCCTTTGCACAAATTTTAATTTACGTATGTACTCACTTTGATTGCCACACTGGCCCAATTGTAATGTAATTATTTCACTAGGCATTATTCCGGTTTCTGCTTTTTTATGATATTAACATTGGTATATTTAGCTCACAATGTATTTAAGTGCAATTAGTGCAACTCAGCATTTGAACGTATGAAAATTTTAAATTTTATTGACAGAAGTTTTGTTAATACTTTGTTGTATTTGGTTTATTTGTTGCACTTTGCGGTGAAATCTATTTTAAAAAGCTGTCAGGCAAGGCGAATTCAGTAGTAGTATGGATTCGCCTTGGTTGTCAAGCCAACTTTCTTTTAACCCAAGGCGAATTCAGTTATCCCAACAGCTGATTGCTTCTTTTTGGTTATTTTCCATACAATCAAAGCAAAGAGGATAAATATTGTAAACTTTACCAAGTAGCCATTCAATTATATGGTTGGCTCATCTCATCAGCTGATTTTATTTATTTCATTGCATGGCCGATGGGATTGTCAAAAGGAGATGGCAAACTCAAAATGAAACCAACACATTAGCCGTGTTTTTTAACACGCGCGTATACGTTTCGTTTGCGCGTGTTAAAAAACGCCTATCTTCGCTTAGATAATGCTTAGGAGACCCATCTAGCGGCTGTGGTAAAACAACTAGCTACAGCAACAGGGTGTACCGAAAGCGGAGACGCAACGCTCTGATGGCCATAGGGTATAACATATAGCTGAATCAGTTGCGATGAATTGTGGACACACATATAATACATAGAATTAGTGTACAGGGTGAAACAAAGACACATATTTCAGTTACATCTGAGTATAATGCGTATTGAAATTTAGTAGGACAAAATTTATGCGCAGCAATTTCAGAGGTGTATTTATAGTTTGTCTCTTAGCAGTCAATATAAAGTTTAAGCGTAAACGGATATACGCGTGTTAAAAAACACGGCTATTGGCAGCATTTTCTTATGCATACAAAAACTGTTAATTTTATGTTTCCATTGAATACCATTCGCACCAACACCAATACACAGTTTTGACAATTTGAAAAGACATATTTTGTTATTGTACAGATGAGCCAACCCAAGACATATTAGCCATGTTTTTTTACACGCGTATACGTTTCGTTTCTGCGTTAAAAAAACGCCTATCGCTTAGATAATGCTTAGGAGACCCATCTAGCGGCTGTGGTTAAACAACTAGCTACAGCAACAGGGTGTACCGAAAAGCGGAGACACAGCGCTCTGATGGCCATAGGGTATAACATCCCTTCAAAAAACGCGAGTACTCCATAAATAATGTAAGGAATACTCCTTTGGGAGTATAGGAGTGTTCCAAAACTAATCTGTATTCATACAAAAAAACCTATTGTCAGAGGGTGTTATCAAGGACTCTATGGTGTACATTGCACACTTATATAAGGACATTATAAACGAATCGTTTGATAGTGTCATTGTTCCCAGCTGCTGGAAGATATCCACAATAATACCAGTGGCAAAAGTAAAAAATACAATGAAACCTGACGAGCTGTGTCCGATTAATACCCTACCTATTGATGAAAAAATTATGGAAACAGTGGTGAAAAAGCAACTAGTAGCATACCTAGACGATCATAATATAATCATACCAGAGCAATCAGGCTTCAGGAAAGGCCACTCCTGCGAAACAGCATTGAATATGGTAATTGCAGAGTGGAAAGAGGATGTTGCTGATAAAAAGGTAGTAGTATCTTGCTTCTTAGACTTAAAGAGGGCGTTTGAAACAATCGATCGAAATGAATTGCTGAAGTTAATGGATAAAATTGGGATCAAGGGAAAAGCTTTGGAATGGTTTTGTAGTTACCTGAGTAACAGAAAGCAGAGGACGGTAATTGGAGACGCAGTTTCATTGGTTGTTGATGTTAACATTGGGCTGCCACAAGGCTCATTACTTGCTCCGATATTGTTTATAATTTACATCAATGATATAAAAACTTGCTTGAGAAATTGTAAAATAAGTATTTTTGCGGATGATGCATTAGTTAGCATTAGTGACAAAAATGTAGATTGCGCTGTCATGAAAATACAAGAAGACTTAAATAATTTATTTAAGTGGCTATGCAGTAGAAAGCTAAAACTTAATATTGATAAAACTAAGTATATGATATTTAACAAGAACCATAATAACTTAATCCAATCTAGTCTGAAAATAAAAACCAATGCAATTGAAAGAGTAGATCAAATGAAGTACCTAGGTGTAATAATTGATGAGAAACTAAGTTTCACAGAACACATGAATCATTTAGAGAAGAAAATTGCACAGAAAATAGGATTTATGTATCGAACATGTAAGCATATTAGCCAACATCACAAAATATTAGTATATAGATCAATTGTAGAACCACATTTTATTTACTGCCCATCAATACTACTAGTAACAAATGATACGTTAATTAATAAGCTCCAAATACAGCAAAACAAAGCAATGCGTTTGATACTAAAAATGCTCTTATAGAGCATCAAAAAGTATTATGCTTCATATGTTAAATTGGCTTAGTATTAAACAATTAATCTGTTATTACTCTTTGAAGTTTATACATTACATAACACAGGGAATGTTACCAAATTATCTGAGTGATAGGATACAGTACAATCATGAGATCCATAACTATGGAACTAGGAGTAGCAGAAATTTAAGACTGCCCAAAGTAAGAACCGAGTTCGCAAAAAATACCTTAGAATACGTAGGCTATAAAATGTATAATGAACTACCAGCAGAGATAAAAGACTGTGAAAACGTTGTTAAGTTTAAAGAAAACCTATTTCTATATTGTAAAAATTTAAATATTTAATACTAGTTAAACAATAAATTTACTCATTTCTTTTTAATGAAATAGTTTTAAGAAAGAATTATGAATTTTGTAAATTGTACTATACAATGAATTCGGCTTTTTTGGCCGTAATAAATAAATAATAAAAAAACGTGCTCCAATTAACATTGCGATGTCCTAGGAGAGGAGTAGGTGATCCCACTCTCGCTTTGTTTGTGAGTATTCCATAGAGTACATACGTGAGAGTACTTTCCAAAGTAATTTCACTGTTGTACTCCATGGAGCACCCACAGAGGATCATATGCCAAAGTACTAAAGAGGAATTGTGTCGGAAAGAATTATCGGAGTGAATTTAATTTAAAATGAAAGTAAATGAAGAGGGGCAATACAACTTTTAAATTTTTTACTACGAATATTCTTATGTTATTTAGCATTTGCGTGAATAAAGAAACTAATATTTCTCTATACATACTTTAGTATGTATACATAAAACCAGTGCGCGGTTGCATTTTATCAGAGTTGCCATAATAAAATTTTATTATCAGTTATTTGTATGCAATATTTTACTTTTGGCAACTCTGTTCCATCGTCATCGTGTCGTGATCACTGTCGTTAAAAAACGAGCAATGATCGGCTGATGGTGGTCCGCAAACGCATGCAAAGGAGTATTGTTAGAGTACTCCAACATGAAGAAAATGGAACTCGTAATCCAACAATTTTTGCAGTGATATAGCTGAATCAGTTGCGATGAATTGTGGACACACATAGAACACATAGAGCTAATGTAGAGGGTGAAACAAAGATACATATTTCAGTTACATCTGAGTATAATGCGTATTGGAATTTAGTAGGACAAAAGTTATGCGCAGCAATTTCAGAGGTGTATTTAAAGTTTGTCGCTTAGCAGTCCATATAAAGTTTAAGTGTAAACGGATATACGCGTGTTAAAAAACAAGGCTATTTTGTTATTGTACAGATGAGCCAACCATATAATTGAACAATGCAAGTAGCGCAACTAACAGCTAATCGCTCAAAATTAGCACACACACACAAACATCACTAATGGCCATATTTCGGAAATCTTTAGGGAAATTGAAGTTAAATTTTTAAACAGACATAAAATGTTATAATTTTGGAATATATAGCGTCTAGGCCACCTTAATTGCAGGAATTCAAAGAAAACGATTGCTTATCCTCAAGAATTTAATTATTTTTTCTAAATTTATCTTTAATATTGATACAATGATTGAAGGTATATTAATCCAATGAAACTCTGCTCTTCCTACTGTTCTTAATTCCACTTCACTCGAGTGCCTTCTTTCACTGAATTGGAGTGTATTCCACTCTATTCGTAACATAACCTAAATTTAAGCTGCCACACTATATAGTAAACAATGATAAATATAATAAAGGGCGAATTAATGGTGACTTATAACCATAAAGCCATAACCAGATAAAACAGCTGATCACACCTACCTAATGGAAATCAATGAAATCGAGTTAGCGTTATGGCAAGGGGAATTCTTTACAGGTGGTGTTATCCCATCCCATCATAATATATGTACTACAACATGTCAGTTAATCGAAATCAATGAAAATTTTCTTTTGACTTGACATCCTTCAGCTCGGCGTTGCAAACAGAGCTAAAAGTATATGTATATTTTTCAATGTAAGTGTTCACATTTATGTATTTCTAATCAGACTTAAACAAAGTTATAAAAAAGGTACAGTAAACTCCAAAAAAAAAAAAATAAGGTACAAGAGAGGTACATAAATAATACTGTTTTTATAGTTCACTTTATATTTTTTAACAACAAAAATACGTTTTATTTTTTAACTTTTGTTTTGCCATTTGGCGGAGCTAAACGCAGAAAAGGGCTAGATCTGGCTCCAAAAGCACCAAAATGGCAACACTGCTTTGTATAATGTTTTTGTTTAGGGGTAATCGCAGGTTTTTTTTTTGGGGAGAGATGTGCATAAATGTCTTCTATACATTTCGTGGGGTATTTGTGTTCATTTGTCCGACATTATATAATTAATTAATTAATTCTCTTTCCAAAAATCACATTCGCATAAGGTGCCTACATGGCATGGATAAATGCGAGACAATTAAAAATGTCCCTCATAGAAAACATTAGGCATCAATTTTTTTCATTTCCAGCGAGTTACTCGCCACTCGTCGCAGACTGGTGGCTCTTGTATCAAAGAGGATAAATATAATAAGAGGCGTCACTCGTTACTTTGCATAATGTTTTTGGTTAGGGTAATCGCAGGTTTTGGTAATGGTTTACTTTGGGGTACAACTGCTAAGACTTGTCCAAAATTATCGGGTGAGGTGTCAAAATATGCGCTTTGGACCCAGGATCACGAATCCGAAAGCGGAAATTAAGAATTTTATTTCTGTGAAAAGATATTTCCAAAAAACCGAAAAATGGCCCGGAGCGTTCCGAAACCGGGGGTGGGATCCATAGTATTTTTGCGCAGAACACTTTTCTGCATTGGCGGCCTTCAGCCCCGCTTATAAAAAATTTCCCTGGGTGGGTCCAACACCGTTTTGGAGACCAAAACTATATCCGCGCAAAACACTTACTCACAGTTTTTCATGTGGGTACAACAAAATCATCAAAATTGCAACAACCACATGAAATATTTCGTTTTTATTTGCAAATATCTCCGAAAAGAAATAATTTCTAATGTCCGCTTTTGGATTCGTGGTCCTGGGATCAAGACGCGTCTTGTGACACCTCTCCCGATATTTTTGGACGAGTTTTAGCAGTTGTACCCTAAAGTAAACAATTAACCAAGTTTTTTTTGGGTGAGATGTGCATAAATGTCTTTATACGTTTTCGTGGGGTATTTGTATTTATTTTTCCGACTGTATTGAATTAATTAATTAATTCTCTTTCCAAAAATCACATTTGCGAGACAATTAAAAATGCCTCTCATAGAAAATATTAGGCATCAATTTTTTTTTATTTCCAGCGAGTTACTAGCCACTCGTAGCAGACTGGTGGCTCTTATTATATTTATCCTCTTTGTTTGTGCTTTAATGTCAGTTAATCAAATCAATGCAATTTACTCATAATGCATAAACTTGTGTTAACTCATCTATAAGTAAAACGGCTTATGTGACAGAGCTATTAGTCAAATGAAGGTCACTCGTGATAGATCCGTTTTTGCAAGGTTCCACCAAGGCTCGACTTATGTCGACTTAAACATCGATTGCACTAGTGACATCGCTTGAAACGATTTTTGCATTGGCCACCACTATATATAAAAGCATTGTATACAAAACATCATTGTTTACTATATAGTTTGGCAGCTTAAGTAGAGGTTATGTTGCGAATAGAGTGGAAGGCAGTGGACTAGGCAGTCGAATGTCATATAATGAAGGAATGGTGTTCGGAGATTTTTCGAAGTTAAAAAAAAAAATGATAAAAGCTTTAATATAAATAAAACTATTGTTTTAATAACAACAAAAACGCCATATATATTCTGTATACATAAATTTGTAAGGATTATCTCACTTTAAAATTTGAATTAAATAATCTAAAGTTTTGTTTTGAAACTGAGTCGAGAACTGTGCGTGTGAATGTGCGAATTTTCACCGATCAGCTGTTAGTTGCGCTACTTGGTAAAATTTACAATGCAAAACATGGCGCAACGATACAAGGTGGCAGCATGGGACAGCTGATTTTAAGCTTTTTTTATTTGATTTGATACATCAAATTACGGCGCAGTATGATTTTCACATTTGTCCATCGAATTTACAAAAACAAAGTACATGAAATATTTATTTATGTTTGTAAGTATGGCACCATGCTGCCACCTTGTATCGTTCCGCTATGATACAAAACACACAACCACGGACTAAAGCATTGTAAATTTTACCAAGTAGTGCAACTAACAGCTGATCGGTGAAAATTCGCACATTCACACGCACAGTTCTCGACTCAGTTTCAAAAAAAAACTTTAGATTATTTAAATCAAATTTTAAAGTGAGATAATCCTTACAAATTTATGTATACAGAATATATATGGCGTTTTTGTTGTTATTAAAATAATAGTTTTATTTATATTAAAGCTTTTATCATTTTTTTTTTTTAACTTTGAAAAATCTCCGAACACCATTCCTTCATTATATGACATTCGACTGCCTAGTCCACTGCCTTCCACCCTATTCGCAACATAACCTCTACTTAAGCTGTCAAACTATATAGTAAACAATGGACTAAAGTGCAATAAATGGGCGTAATTGCAGTGTAATTAAGTTAACACAAAATCCTCAAAAATGAAACAAGAAACTACGACGACCCCTGATGTGGAGGATTGCAACCAATCAAATTCTAGCAATCGGCACATTGCTTCGTTTGTGGTACTTGATTTGGAAACGAATGATTTGCCACACATATTTTCCAAAGTTGCTATTACGGAATTGTGCATGTACGGCTTTGCTGCCAGTGAATTGGAAGCTGAAACACTAAGTTTACTGAGCGACGAGAATGGTTCACCTTTACCAAAACGACCGCGTATTTTACACAAGCTAGCCCTTTTATTTAATCCGCGAAGACTCATTCATCCGTCGGCCGAAGGTATAACTGGTATGTAGATCAACTTGATTATTTTATTTGCAAAACATGTGCATTTCCAATTGCAGGTCTGAGTAATTTTAGTCTTGAAAAAGAATCACATTTTGATGAAAATGCAGGCATAACAGTTCTTAATTTCATTAAGCATATGCAACAACCTGTGTGTTTGGTTGCGCATAATGGTGACTCATTTGATTTTCCCGTGATTAAGCAAACGTTACAGAAATTAAATATGGTATGCAAAATAAATCAATCAGTCACCATTATCATGATTCTTAGAATGTCCTTAAAAATCATTGTTGTCGGATTCCTAGTAAGTCTAAAGACATGCTGTGACATTCGTTTTGGAATAGTTTCGAATCGTACTAGGGGTGATGATTGCTATTATTAAATTAATATCTGTTTTTAGTAATTCAATATTTATTTAAATGAATATAATAATATCTAATATTTCCTTGATTATAGGAAATGCCTGAGGGCATTTTATGTCTGGACTCCTTACGCGCATTTTGGGGTATAGATGAACAATTGCTATTAGACGTATCATCTGCAGGTGCATCTACATCTAATGATTGTCCACCCGACCACGAAACAGATACCTTGCCAATGCTAGACCTTGATGTCCCAGATAAAGCACATATACTTGATTCTAAAGAAGCACTTGAAGTTCAGCTCGATATTGATGAAAAAGTTAATTGGCAGGAAGTAAATGAAAAAACACCGAAGCGGCCAACTGTAGCCGGTTACAAACGATCTGCATTAAATAAACCATTACCAAAAAACAACTTTCTCAGCGGTAATGATGTTTTCAAATCTAAGCGCGCCCTATTTACTGGTAAACTAACGAGAAAATATCCACCAAAAGGTGTTTATAAGTTGGGAAATTTGTATGAAAGGCATTTTAAAAAGCAACCAAAAGAAGTGCATTATGCGGAAGCGGATGTTGAAACTTTAATGAACTTAATGAAAGTGTATGGAATTAATTTTCTTGCATTTGCTGAGAATCATGCCATACCTTTTAATGATATTAAAATTAAAATAAGACGCTAATCGTAAATTGCGTGTTCCGCAAACACATATTGCCATTCACATACAATTTGTTTTTAGAAAAACAATTTTAAACTGTTGACAAATATTAAGAACGCACTCACCTTAATAATTCAAATACCATTTATTGAAATATTTTAAAATTCTTTTATGTCAGTACTATCACTTATATTTATTAAATATAAAACATTCTTTTAGAAAACGTATCTCAAAATAGTTAATGTGTATATCGGCGGTGAAGGTGCAAAATAGCCTACTTAACATTATCAAAAACACCTACCAAAGCTCGTATAGTGTTATATCATCCGTGATCGAAATCAATTTTTTAAATCCGTTTAGGGAAATATGTGAAATGGTGGGTACCATGACCAATGAGATCCATAACGTATTATCATTTTTACGATTCTTTTGGCAGATTAATATTTATCGTTTGAAATTGCTTTGCGATACATGATCGTTTAACATCTCACTTGTAAATGTATGCATGAAACATCGATATTTGAGGTATGATTGGAGCTATGTATGTATGCCAGTAAAAATGAACGCTTATTTCTTTTTAGCCACTGTATTTTCTCAGGGAGCATGCATACTTTATTACACCCTTTGTACTGCTTCTGTATGTATATGGTTGCATTAATGCCGAATGCATAAAGCACTAGAAAAACATGTTTACATCCGTACGTATGTTTCATAAGAAGCGCTATCCCTGCATTGATATGAATAGGAATTTGTTTTACATATGAGCCGTTTATTTTGAAAGTGGCATAAGTCATTTCATGTCGTTTAGGTTCAGTGGTAACTTGTTTGTATCTCTCCTCGCCTCCAGTTTTTTAGAGTCCAATATCCAAAAGATGCAATTCTTATTATTATTTTATAATTGTAGAACCATCTATATATGCATTCGTTCAAAAATAACAATGCATTTAAGACCATGAGTTGAAAATGACTTATGCCACTTTCAAAATAAACGGCTCATATGTAATTTCAATAACAATAACGTTGATATGATGAGAGATGACGCACCTTGGTTTGGTCAAGCTGTATACAAAATACAGGCTTTATGGATGGCGTTGCACTCCCCGTTTGTGAACTTGTGAATTTGGGAAGGGCAAAACATCCTTAACATGCCAAGTTAATAAAAATGCACGCAAGTCATTTGCTGTCAAAAATGTCACATGCAGATACATTGTTTACTATATAGTTTGGCAGCTTATGCGGCAATTACCCACCGACGTGTGCCGTACGTACGGCCGTTTGTCGTACGAAGCACGTTTGACCGAACTCTCAAGCCCGTAGGAATCAATGTGTGCGTCTGTGTACATGTACATAAGATATTTGTGTGTGTATTGTTTACAGATAAGCACTGTTGCCATTGACCATTTTGCATGTATGCTTATGGAAACATCAACTTTTTCCAATTTAATTTTTGATATTGTAAAAGGCCGGAATACTATTAAATAAGTATAAATAGATTAAATATTTATAATCAGCACTTTTACATAATTATTTCGAATTATTTTCACAATTTTTCAAACTTTAATTAGGCTTTTTTGCATAAAATTGCAAACGGTCAAAAATTAGCGCACAAAAGTTCACTAGGCAACTCTGTCTAGTGAGAGAGCGATCAGCTGACACGTTCTTACGGAAAAAATCAAAATTGTTTTGATTTCTACGTTCCGGGCTACGTACGTACGGGCGTTGCACGTCGGTGAGTTTTCGTTTACATTGCACACTCATAAGATAGGTCGAGTCAGCTGACACGTTTTTTCTACGTACGTTCGTGAGTAACCACGGCTTTAAGCAGAGGTTATGTTGCGAATAGAGTGGAAGGCAGTGGACTAGGCAGTCGAATTTCATATAATGAAGGAATGGTGTTCGGAGTTTTTTCAAAGTTAAAAAAAAAATGATAAAAGCTTTAATATAAATAAAACTATTGGTTTAATAACAACAAAAACGCCATATATATTCTGTATACATAAATTTATAAGGATTATCTCACTTTAAAATTTGAATTAAATAATCTAAAGTTTTTTTTTGAAACTGTGTCGAGAACTGTGCGTGTGAATGTGCGAATTTTCACCGATCAGCTGTTAGTTGCGGTACTTGGTAAAATTTACAATGTGCAGATACAACTTGTATGAGAGCAACCGAAATCATTGTTTACTATATAGTTTGGCAGCTTAAATAGAATGTTGCGAATAGAGTGGAAGGCAGTGGACTAGGAAGTCGAATGTCATATAATGAAGGAATTGATGTTCGGAGTTTTTTCAAAATTTGCCCGAAATCCTGAATCACAAAAGGGAGTGTACTTAAGTACGAAAATGAAAAAACGTAGTTAAGCGTTGCTCCTTTTTTAGCAGGAGATTTTCATTTTAAAAATATAATATACAAACCAATGTTCATTCTATTACTTTTTTAGCACGAGATTTTCATTTTAAAAATGCAATATATAAACCAGTGTTCCTTCTATTACTCATTTTATCTATGGAGCTTCACATGCACTTTATAAAAACGTGCTTTTTATTTTTACGAACTTATTCCTCAATGAAAATAAATGAAACACGTATTAATGTAAGCATTAATCATGTTTCTTACTTCTTAAATGTTCTTAAATATTATAAATGTGTTAAAAGTAGCAGGACTAAAATAATATTGACAAATCTGACATGTCAAACTAATTTTATATAATAAAAATGATTTCATAAATTGCATGCATTTTATACATATACATTATACATATATGTAATACTCGTGTGAGGCAAGCTTCACAAAATTTTAGTAGGTCACATTCACCACTTACCACAGCAGATTTTGTTAAACTACCACTGTCTGTATTTGTTATTTAATAATTATTTGTACACTTTTTATTCAGCTAATGTGTTCAAAATTTTAACTTTTACTCACTAAAACTCCAATCAGTGTATTTCTGTGCTTAACTTATGTTAAAAATTGTGTTAAAGTTTTTGGTGTGGTGAAAGTGACCTACTAGAATTTTGTTACGCTCCGCTGCTTTCCACCGAAGTTAGCGCATGCAATATCTTTATATTCAAAAATTTTTGCGTGAATATAATAAATTCAGGCGTTTGCTCGTATGTCTCAACGGCGATTACATTCATCGGAATGAAAAGGCAAATATGAAAACTCCATGCGTCTGAATATTAGCATAATTCTTCTGCCTTTACGTCACGGCGAAAAGCTACATATAAATATACATATAAACATTGCTTACGATTGTGTTTGTTTGCCGAACTAAACGATACTAATTCTCGTGCTTTGATTATACTCAGTTGAGCAGAGCTCACAGAGTATATTAAGTTTGATTGGATAACGGTTGGTTGTACATATATATAGATATAGACTTCCATATATCAAAAAATTCATGATCGAAAAAAAATTTTATTGGGCCATGTCCGTCCGTCCGTTAACACGATAACTTGAATAAATTTTGAGGTATCTTGATGAAATTTGGTATGTAGGTTCCTGAGCACTCATCTCAGATCGCTATTTAAAATTAACGATATCGGACTATAACCACGCCCACTTTTTCGATATCGAAAATTTCGAAAAACCGAAAAAGTGCGATAATTCATTACCAAAGACAGATAAACGAAGACGAAACTTGGTAGATGCGTTGAATTTATGACGCAGAATAGAAAATTAGTAAAATTTTGGACAATGGGCGTGGCACCGCACACTTTTAAAAGAAGGTAATTTAAAACTTTTGCAAGCTGTAATTTGTCAGTCGTTGAAGATATCATGATGAAATTTGGCAGGGACGTTACTCCTATTACTATCTGTACGCCTAATAAAAATTAGCAAAATCGGAGAAGGACCACGCCCACTTTTAAAAAAAAAATTTTTTAAAGTAAAATTTTAACCAAAAATTTACTATCTTTACAGTATATAAGTAAATTATGTCAACATTCAACTCCAGTAATGATATGGTGCAACAAAATACAAAAATAAAAGAAAATTTCAAAATGGGCGTGGCTCCGCCCTTTTTCATTTAATTTGATTAGGATACTTTTAACGCCATAAGTCAAACAAAAATTAACGAGTCCTTTTGAAATTTGGTAGGTGTATAGATTTTATGATGCTGTTTTCTGTGAAAACGGGCGAAATCGGTTGATGCCACGCCCAGTTTT
The DNA here is from genome assembly GCF_040869045.1 of Eurosta solidaginis. Classification (NCBI taxonomy): domain Eukaryota; kingdom Metazoa; phylum Arthropoda; class Insecta; order Diptera; family Tephritidae; genus Eurosta; species Eurosta solidaginis. Next base: position 8,365,765 of record NC_090320.1, on the reverse strand, counting down.
TATACACAGTCGTTCGTCTGTCCTTCCGCATGGCCGTTAACACGATAACTTGAGCAAAAATCGACATATCTTTAACAAACTTAGTTCACGTACTTACTTGAACTCACTTTATCTTGGTATGAAAAATGAATGAAATCCGACAATGACCACGCTCACTTTTTCGATGTCGAAAATTACGAAAAATGAAAAAAATGCCATAATTCTATACCAAATACGAAAAAAGGGATGAAACATGGTGAGGTAATTGGATTGGTTTATTGACGCAAAATATAACTTTAGAAAAAACTTTATAAAATGGTTGTAGGTGTTGCAATTCATTGTCATATTAAGTAGAAGAAAATGAAAAAGCTCTGCAGGGCGAAATAAAAAACCCTTAAAATCTTGGCAGGTATTACATATATAAATAAATTAGCGGTATCCAACAGATGAAGTTCTGGGTCACCCTGGTCCACATTTTGGTCGATATCTGGAAAACGCCTTCACATATACAACTACCACCACTCCCTTTTAAGACTCTCATTAATACCTTTAATTTGATGCCCATTCTAGAGTCACCCCTGGCCCACCTTTATTGCGATACCTCGAAAAGGCGTTCACCTATAGATCTAAGGCCCCCCTCCCTTTTAAAATGCTCATTTACACCTTTCGTTTGATACCCATATTGCATAAACGAATTCTGGAGCCACCCCTGGTCCACCTTTATGGCGGTATCTCGAAACGGCGTCCACCTATGGAACTAAGGATTACTCCCTTTTAAAATACTCATTAACACCTTTCTTTTGATACCCATATTGCACAAACGAATTCTAGAGTCACCCCTGGTCCACCTTTATGGTATTAACACATTTCTTTTGATACCCATATTGTACAAACAAATTCTAGGGTCACCCCTGCTCCACCTTTATGGCGATATCTCGAAACGGCGTCCACCTATGGAACTAAGGATTACTCGCTTTTAAAATACTCATTAACACCTTTCTTTTGATACCCATATTGTACAAACAAATTCTAGGGTAACCCCTGGTCCACCTTTATGGCGATATCTCGAAAATGCGACCACCTATACAACAACCACCACTCCTTTTTATAACCCTAACTAATACCTTTAATTTGATACCCATATCATACAAACACATTCTAGAGTCACCTCTGGTCCACCTTTATGGCGATATTTCGAAACGGCGTCCACCTATAGAACTAAGGCCCACTCCCTTTTAAAATACTCATTAACACCTTTCGTTTGATGCCCATATTGTACAAACACATTCTAGAGTCACCCCTGGTCCACCTTTATGGCGATATTTCGAAACGGCGTCCACCTATAGAACTAAGGCCCACTCCATTTTAAAATACTCATTAACACCGTTCGTTTGATGCCCATATTGTACAAAAAAATTCTAGGGTCACCCCTGGTCCACCTTTGTGGCGATATCTCGAAACTGCGTCCACCTATGGAACTAAGGATTACTCCCTTTTGAAATACTCATTAACATCTTTCATTTGACACCCATATCGTACAAACGCATTCTAGAGTCACCCCTGGTCCACCTTTATGGCGATATCTCGAAAAGGCGACCACCTATACAACTACCACAACTCCCTTTTAAAACCTTCATTAATACCTTTAATTTGATATCAATATCGTACAAACAAATTCTGGGGTCACACCTGGTCCACGTTTATGGCGATATCTCAAAACGGCGTCCACCTGTGGAACTAAGCATCACTCCCTTTTAAAATACTCATTAACACCTTTCTTTTGATACCCATATTGTACAAGCAAATTCTAGGGTCACCCCTGCTCCACCTTTATGGCGATATCTCGAAAATGCGACCACCTATACAACAATCACCACTCCCTTTTAAAACCCTCATTAATACCTTTAATTTGATACCCATATCATACAAACACATTCTAGAGTCACCCCTGGTCCACCTTTATGGCGATATTTCGAAACGGCGTCCACCTATAGAACTAAGGCCCACTCCCTTTTAAAATACTCATTAACACCTTTCGTTTGATGCCCATATTGTACAAACATATTCTAGGGTCACCCCTGGCCCACCTTTATGGTGATATCTCGAAACGGCGTCCACCTATGGAACTAAGGATTACTCCCTTTTAAAATACTCATTAACACCTTTCATTTGATACCCATATCGTACAAACGCATTATAGAGTCAACCCTGATCCACCTTTATGGCTATATCCCTAAATGGCGTCAACCTATAGAACTATGGCCCACTCCCTCATAAAATACTCTTTAATGCCTTTCATTTGATACACATGTCATACAAACACATTCCAGGGTTTCCCTCGGTTCATTTTCCTACATGGTTATTTTCCCTTATGTTGTCACCATAGCTCTCAACTGAGTATGTAATGTTCGGTTACACCCGAACTTAACCTTCCTTACTTGTTTTATTCTCTGCTTGCCTTCGTTTGATCAATACAATCGTACGCAAAGCCTGTTCGGTCATTCGATCGCAATCATGCTAAAGCGCCAAATACACGACACGAACATTTCCGCGAACATTCCCGTTATGTCATGTTTCTGCGACCTTTTTTTGTCGTGTATGGTGGTGTTTGCCAGTTCGCGCAAATGTTCGCCAAAAATCAAAATATTTTAATTTTTGGCGAACATTTGCGCGAACTGTTGGTGCGTGTATGGCGAAATAGCTCATAATCGTAGTAATTTCTGAACGGAACAGACGTGCGCGGAAAAGTAAAATGAACAATAAAAAATTTCTGAAATGCATAAATCTTTGCCATCATTGTGGCAAGTAAAAAGCAAAGGTTATATATATATATATATATAAGATATTTTTTTTACGCTTAATTGCCACAGCGAGCAATATTGCTGCAGCACAATTGTTGTCCGTATTCATCGCTGTCTGAAAGAGAACTAATGTTCGGCCAAAAGTTCGTATGGTGTATGGCCAAAGCTGCGAACAAGATTGCGGAATGTTCGCGGAAATGTTCGTGTCGTGTATTTGGCGCTTAACAGAGTCTTGTAAGATGACAGATGCTGAGTATATTCAATTACGAGTTTATTCAATTATGATTTTATTCAATATGAGTTTATTCGCATGATTAAATGTGAATGCAAGTTTTAGTGTTTGATTAAATCAAGAAAATTGATTTTTGCAGTTCTCTGCTAGATACATTCCCAAACACTAGAGTGCCGATATATTGCTGTTTAAACGATTTTGTTTTTGTATTTAATAATCGAATGTACCTAAATTTAAAATTTTTCTTGTCACACTTATGCTGCTAAAATCACAAAATTTTTATAGGCTGTCTTGTTTTGATTTCGAATTCAAAACACATTGCGAGCATTTTCTATTGGCAATATAGGAGTATTACATATATGGCATTATATTTTAAATTTTCTCTAACCATTCGTTTTGTGCTGACTAAATTTTGCTTATGCATAACTTGCCACATGAGGAAAAATTAAACAACTATTTTTATAACATGAAGATAGATAGAAAATTTATTGGGGATTGCACTGCGACCGTTGATCTATTGTGCCCTCATCAGATTGCGTCGCATTCCAGGAGGATATGTTCCACCGTCTCTCCTGATCGATCACGAAATCGACATGAATACAGAATTATGTTTTTTATTTAGTTGAACGGCGATAGAAATTCTTATATTTTTCCAGAAATCCAGGAAACTTCAAGAAGAACACTAAGTTTTTAATTATTTGTGTTTTGCTCTGACGTTGGCGGTGCGTTACTTATAGATTGAAGCAATTAAAGCGCGTGTGTTCAAAGTCAGATGTAGACGCAACGCAAGTGCCAAAACGACTCAGAAGTCACCTTAAGCTAAGTTGCTTCACGTGTTATTTATCATTATTAATTAAAAATGTTGGATCTCGTAAGAAACTAAACTTAGGCAAGATACACACGAGACATAGCGTACAAAATATTGAATGCAGCTACGATTTTCTACGCCTCAAGATTTCTTATGCTGTACCTAATATGCGTCTATGAAGATACGCCTCGTGTGCATCTTCTCTTAGATTATTTTCAAAGAAAAAATGCTTTGTTTTTTAAACTTTGTTAATATTCACATACATTTCTACTACTATGGCTGTTGCTTCCATACTACTATTTCATTATTTAAAAAAAAAAAATTAGTTCTGAAAAATGCAACCTTGTCACATGCGTTCTCAAACACGGTTGCCATACCATGTTCTCATTTAGGATCAAAATGCATCGAAAAAAGACCAGATCTCAAAAAAAGGACCAAATTTCAGGTTTTTTATTGGTATACAAACAATTGGGATGTTTAAATGGTTTAATATATAAAATTTTAATAAAGTAGAAACTTGGTTTTAATTCAAACCGCACAAACAAAAATAAAGTGCACCTTTATGTATTATATGTTCACCTTTCTAGGATTAGTCTATGTCTTCCACCAACCACACGTTGTGAACATAGTTTTGCTTGGTTGGAATGGAATAAAGTGCATAGCGCAGTTAGGTTTTATTAAAGAACGGTTAAAAAATTTGCGTTGTGGCAAACTCAGCAAATCGTAAATAAAACTAAGCAGTGGTGTTAATGCTATTTTTATAGATGTTTACTTTTTCCCTAACAGTTTAAACTTCATACCAGAGCCTAGATTCAGTATGTGTGAGTTGGAACTCAGACTAAAAATGAAGCGTCTTAAAAGTTTCAACTGTGTAATAACTGAATACCGATCGAAATATCTAACCACTAAAACAAGTATTTTTTCTGATAAGTCCGTTGTTTCATCAAAAATTAATGACATATCGGGTTGAAAAGGGCCATTTTTTGTCCAAATGGACTGAGGTGGCAACCGTGTTCTCAAATGCAAGCTTCCACATCAAATAAATACACATATAAGTACTTCGACATTACGAAATACATTTTCGCGTTGTAAGCCAAAGTATTTTTGCATAACACCTTTTTGACCACCACAATACCACAGATTAAGTGTAAAATTTCACAAAAATAATAAATTTTTTCGAAAAATCACACCGAATAACTGCAGTCTTTGTTTACGAATTTCGAAACAGTGAGAATCATTGTTTACTATATAGTTTGGCAGCATAAGTAGAGGTTATGTTGCCAATAGAGTGGAAGGCAGTCGAATGTCATGTAATGAAGGAATGGTGTTCGGAAATTTTTCAAAGTTAAAAAAAAATGATAAAAGCTTTAATATAAATAAAACTATTGTTTTAATAACAACAAAAACGCCATATATATTCTGTATACATAAATATGTAAGGATTATCTCACTTTGAATTAAATAATCTAAAGTTTTTTTTTGAAACTGAGTCGAGAACTGTGCGTGTGAATGTGCGAATTTTCACCGATCAGCTGTTAGTTGCGCTGCTTGGTAAAATTTACAATGAGGAGAATGGCAAACACGAACGAGTATGAAATATAATGTCAAAACGTATATGCACATGATTGTATTTCAATGCACGAAAATGCTTTAAAACCGCACGAAATTGTTAAATTAAAGTTGAAAAAAAATGTTAAAAACTTTAAATAAAAAGCTTCTTTTAATAACAACAAATACGCCTTATATATTCTATTTATACATCAATTTGTAAGGTTTATCTCACTTTAAAATTTAAGCTAAATAATCTAAAGTTTTTTTTGAAATTGAGTCGAAAACTGTGCGTGTGAATGTGCGTATTTCACCGATCAGCTGTTAGTTGCGCTACTTGGTAAAATTTACAATGACCGAAATTGAATTTGCTGCGTGAAAACCTAACTCGATATCCAATTTTTGTTCTGCGTGACATTTAGATTTGGCGTTTGCATACATGCAAGGCGAATCCATACAAGGTGATGGCAAAACGAATTCAACCAATTCACCGTGCAGAAGAATGTCAAGTCAAAAGAAAATTTTCATTGATTTCGATTAACTGACATCAAGGCGAATCTATACCAGGTGGTGGCAAAGCGAATTCAATCAATTCGCCGTGCAGATGAATGTCAAGTCAAAAGAAAATTTTCATTGATTTCGATTAACTGACATATTGTAGTACAAGGCGTTGTATGGAAATAATCAAGAAAAACATCAGCTGTTGGGATAACCTGGTACTGAATTCGCCTTGCATACATATTTTACATTATCGCAGCGCATACTTATTTCGGTTCGGGATGAAAACGCCGGTTGTTTGCGTGCGCTAAAGAAACGCAGTGCGGCTTTATTAGGTTGGCATATAAATGAATGATTTTCCTTGCGTTCCAATGAACAGTGAACCAGATACCGATAAAAATTTAACATGCAAATGCAACAACAATGAACCATAGGCACAAATCACCAATACAAGATTGTGCATGTAAACAAAAGATCAGCTGACTTGTATGCGCAATTTTTACGTCATTTTCCTTTAGCTGTTGTTGTTGTTGTAGCGCTTGGGGAGTTGTAGGCTTTGGGGAGTGTTATCGATGTGATGGTCCTTTTGCCGGATACAGGTCCGGTACGCTTCGGTACCATAGTACCATTAAGGTGCTAGCCCGACCATCTCGAGAACGATTTATGTGGCCACATTAAACCTTCAGGCCATTCCCTTCCTCCCCACCCCCAAGTTTCAGGAGGAATTGGGGTCACCAGAGCCTCGTCTGTTAGTGAAACAGGGTTCGCCGCGGATAGGTGAGGTTGACAATTGGGTTTGGAGAAGCTATATATTGCGCTGGCAACCTGAAGGGTTGCGCTACACAGCCCCTTGAATCTGGTATTTTAGTCGCCTCTTACGACAGGCATACCTACCGCTGGTATATTCTCATCCCCTAACCCGCTCGGGGGTTTTCCTTTAGCTGTCTTTTTCCCATAGCTCTTGTTTTTTCTCTCTTTCTTTCATTCGCTCAAGCAGGCAAGTGTGGCGTAGATGAGCAGAACGAAGCAATTTTGAACTCGTGAATGAGCAATCTTCTGTGTGTGATTTGTGAACCATAGGGATCACGTTGTTGTTGCATTTGAATGTTAAATCTCTATTCGTATCTCGATCACGCTTCATTGGAACGCGAGATTTGATTCATTGTTTATCGACATAGCAGTGCGTGCAGTTAATGTAGTACCCATCCCTAAGTAAAACAAAAAAAATATTCGTTTGACAGCAAATATAACTGAGGTGAGTATATCATAAAATTGCATTATTGAATCAATAAAACATTTCTAATCTTTGCAAGATATGGGTTGCTTCCGTTGTTGTTTTTCACTGTTACAAATAAATAGCAATACACTGTGCACTATATATCCTAATTAGTTGGCTTCAAACTTGGAGCATTGTAGAGCAAGTTACAAAGTGGTAAGAAGTGATTCCATATATAAAACAGCAACTGTTATTCCACGACTCCTGTTTTTCAGAATAAAGCGTTGGTATACCTACTAAAATTATCCTAAATATTGTTTTGAACTTTCCAGGGGGTCCGCGCACTGCATATAGAAACAGTGGTACAACATTGCAATCGAAAATATATACACGTTATGCCGCCTTATTAGGAGACTCCGCAGGTATTGGGGATTTCTAACGATGTTGGTCCTTTGCGGGATGTAGATCTGTTACGTTCTGGAAAATAGCAACAGTCAAATGCTATGATGACAATGTTGGAAACGATTTGAAATGTCCACGTTGAACATTCTAGGTCATCCAACCCTCTCCTTGAGTGAGGAATTCGGGGTCACCAGAGCTTCGCCTGCTAAATAAACAGGATGCGCCACGTATTAAAACTCTTTAAAACCTTGGGGGAGTATATTTATATCTACAACAAAAACATCAAGACCTCGAAGCAGCTTGAATGTCGGATGTTTGACTTTGGTATAGCGCCATCCCGGGAAAGGGAGCCAAGGAGGGCGCAAGGTGGTTGAAATTAAAAGAAGATATGGCTCACAAAAAAATCATTCCCTGACAGCCGAATATCTATAACTTTTGTTGGACGCAACGATGCTTTGCAAGGCAAATTCAGTTAAACTGGCTCACAACATTTCTATGTTAAGCTTGTCTTTCGTAAGAGTGGTTAAAACCCAAAGACACGCATGCTGGATTTGTTCAAGGTAATCGGGCTAGTGACAAAAGGTTCTAGTGTTGTATTATTGTATTAACGATATAGAGGTTCATTTGGTAGAAAAGGAAAGTTATGACATGATTTGCAATGGTGGTCTTGGGTCTTATCCCAGCAGCTAGTTTGATGATTCCAAAAATGATTTTAGTATTTGAAGAGGGGGAAGAGAATTTGTACAACATGTGTGTAGCTTGTTTTTAATTCGGGTTTCCACATGGTCGTCAACCAAACTCTTGAATCACTAGGGACACATTCAGTCAATATGAGTCCTTCAGTAACTTACCCTCTCTTCTTAACCTAGCCTAGCGTAGTAGTTTATTTAAAAATTCATTTATTTTTTCAAAAGCACATGATTCTTATTTTCATTTCAGAAATAACCGTTGTTTGCTTCATTAATTGGAATACAAATATAGTAAGCGACTCACCCTGCGTAACTATTTGCATGTAAAACGGAATGATGCCGTTTAATACGATCGCAGCTTCAGGCTAATTGAAAACGTCTAGGAAATCGATTTTTGAAGATCCATCTTAATTCAGCATTTTAAAGAAGGATGAATTACTACGAGGAATCTGATTCGGCAGAAGATTCTGTTATCAGATCTGAATTTAAAGATATCAACAAAGAAGATACGACATATTTATCTATTGAAGAACAACGCAAGGCACGCAAAGCAGCGTACATGCGATTTTATCGGCAAAAACGTCGGCGCGGCATTGAAAAAGACTCTGATTCGGCAGCAGACTCTGTTACCAAGGATCCAAAATATATTGAACCGAAACGTACGGATAGCGAAGTGCTCATGAAAGCTGATTCGCAACAACGGCAGCGCGGTGATTCGGTAGCGGATTCTGTTACCGAATATGGATGTAAAGAAGATTCAGTGATGAATTCTAAGTTAAAAGATGTCAATGAAGAAGATACGAAATATTTATCTACTGAAGAACAACGCAAGGCACGCAAAGCGGCATACATGAGATTTTATCGACAAAAACGTCGGCGGCGCGGCATTGAACAGGAATCTGATTCGGTAGATCCAAAATATATTGAACAAAAACGTATCGTTCGCGCAGCATATATGAGGTCTTATCGGCAACAACGTCAGCGCGGGTTGGTAAAAAATGATAAACTCTTAGGCAATGAATCCAACTCATGTGAAGCAAGTCAACATAATCCAACAGATCTGATACCATCAAATACAGAACGTTTCACACTAATATCAAAATACGAACCTGATGAATACATAACGCAAGATCAAAGAATTCCATCACCTGCAACACCCGATTTTTGTCATTATACTCCAGATGTCGAAATCAAAGAAGTGTCTTCAGACAATAGTTTTGAATATGGACAAGGTCAGTATTGGGTACACATATGTCTATTTCTAATAAGTAGTTGTGCTGAAATTAGTGACCCTTTTTGTTTTGTGTGAGATGTCTTAAAATATGGTGTAACTAATATATGTTCGAAAATTGATTTGCCTACATTAAAAAGTCAGCCTCGCCCTCTTCAATCTCTACCCAATCTCTTCTACTTTATTTTCATTTTTTTATATTATCCATCCCTTATTCCATTTGTCTCACTCCCATTCCCACTCACAATGCCACTTCTAATTCCACTCCCTTTCCCATTCCCGCTCCCATTTCTACCCCACACCACTTCTACTCCGACTAACACACTCATTTCCATTCTCACTTCCACCTCCACTCCTAGTCCCACTAACCTAACCTTTTCGAAAGGCTAAGGCTCGGATCCTTGTCCACTTTTCGGTATGAAATATTTCTCAAATAAGCTAGTTAGGAGAATAGCACCATAAATGAGATTTTTTTTGAATAAGTCGGTTCCTGGTCAGCTTCGCTGTTCCGAATTTCAAGCACATTGCACCATAAGTTAGATTTTCATGCCCGCAGACGATGTCCTGCCCGAAAATTGGTTTGTGTTAATTTGAAAAGTGAACCCCCCCCTCCCCCTCCTCTTTCCCCCTATCTTTCTCTATATCATTATATTACTAGTTTACTATCTTTTCGTCCATTTCTCCTTATTCAAGTGAGTTTTGTGCCACTGCCGCTTCCGCTCCCTCTAACTTTACCCCTCCACCTAAATAACCTCATATGTGGGAACTATAACCAAATATTGGATACCATTTCATGTAAATATGGAGATATAGGAAATTGAAATTTTTATTTCACTCTCACCGATTCCTGTCTCCAATTCCACTCTTACTCAAGATATATGGAATATACACCAAATATTGGATAACCTTACTTACTTACTTAATTGGCGCTTAACCGTCTAAACGGTTATGGCCGTCCAACAAAGCGCGTCAGTCGCTCCGCCAACCGGCGCCAATTGGTCACACCAAGGGAGTTTAAATCGTTTTCCACCTGGTCCTTTCAACGGAGTTGGGGCCGCCCCCATAGGCTGGTTGCGATAGAAACACTTTCTTGGGCGGACCATCATCTTTCATTCGACTCCTATAGCACAAAAACATACACAAATCAGTTGTAGGTACAAACCCATTAATGGTCACTAGGTGACTTAAAATAGGTGGTAATGTGTATATATTCAAAAAAATTTGAGTATTTCTTATGATTAAATGTAAGCATCATACCTAAAAATTTGATATAAACATATTTAAATGTTTGTATCCTATATGATCACTGTTCATATGAAATAGTAATCCCCTGGTTGTTGTTGTTGTTGTAGTAGTAGGTCCGGATTATTTTTGTAGATGTTGTTCTTTGGCACAATGATGACTTTTTTATGTACCTTGTACACAGCGCAGCACACTGGGTTCAGTCTGTTATATAGTAGAATAGAATAAGTAGTTTAGTTTTTACCATTTTGAATTCTTATTGAAACTTTTTGTTCCGCTTTTTCAGCTGAAAATGACATTGCTGCAATTTTAAAAAGGCTGGAGGATAAAATCGACACAATTTCTGCCGATGTAAAGACACTGAAAGAAATCGCTTGCCAACATGCGGTAGCGTTAGCTGCCATTACAAAAACTCCTAAAACGGAACCGGAAGACCTTAACGTTTTCCCTGTATTTAAGTCCTCTCCACCGTAAATCAGCCACTTAACAGATAAAAAATAATAAACAGTTTACTCTCAAACAAAAGCGTGCCTAAAATACTTCTCTGGTAACAGGCAACAAGATATGAAAGTAATAAATAATAGCATAAAACAAGTATGAAATAAAAGAGGAGCCGATTCAAGTCAAGGGATTTTTTTAATTTAAGCGTCCCAAGACTTTGGAGAAGCCATAAAATTTACATCGTTATTGTCGCAGGCACAAACGCTAAACATACTATATGGCGAAGTGGAGCTACAAAGGACGTAAACCGTTTTCTCTTTGCAATTACGTAGTTCACAGAGAGAAATAATCTTGCCAATGTGATACCAACCCCCTCGATCTAAGTGTACACCGCATTGTATGATTGAAAGCTCCTGAACATATCGCCCTTCTTGGTTATTAAATTGTGTAAATAATAGAACGCGTAGTGCGGAGCACCTGTTACACCTTGTGTATATTGTGGCATATATGTATTTGATCAAAATCAAAATCACAAGCTCTACAGAAATATCACCACATCTATTAATTGGTGATGTGCACTAGTTGCTCTGAGATGGCCACCGCATTTTGCCATGAAAAGTCTCCGTTTTCGGTTAATAATTTAAGCCAAGTCTTTAGAATACTTCATATCGCCACATCTATTTAATTTCTATCTCTCGTAGATTTCTTTCTCAGCAGAGTTTACCATTGTTTTCTTCGCCGATACTTGCACGATAATGAGAACATGCCCTGGCCCTTCCATGGATGGGTTGCGCTTTAAAATCAACGACTCTCTAGAATTTATAGTTTTTTTTTTTACCTCGCGAAACTTGACATTATCACCGGTCAAGTCTACGGAGCAGCGTGCACACACAAAAAGTGTTCGTTAATTGGAGACTACAGAGGTAATGGGGGGATAAACATAAACCAAAATGAAATTTTGTTATTTCTGTTACGCATAACGATTTTTACCTTGAAAGGTTAATGGTGGAAGTTTTTATCAAACTGCGGATCAATCTAAAAGAGATAGCTACATAATACAAAAAAAAGCTTAAAAAACTTGCTTGGTTCAAGAGATATAGGACAATTTAGGCCCTGGGTAATTTGTGTACCGATAAGCTCCCATTTTGCTCTGAAAGGTTAATGTTAGAATGTTAAGTCAATTTGTACGTTGATCTACAGGTGAGTACATTTATATTGCAGAAACAAGAACGTTGCCATTGGCTTTGGTTCAAGATTATATACAAATGGACAGTAGTTATAGAAAAAACGATAGGACCTTTATGGAAGGCGACCCTCCCTACTGAGCTTGGAATCTTTCCTAAGCATCTTTGCGAACTATTTCACAGCGGTATCAGAAATATCTATCTGTATTTGCCAAAATTACTCCACACCGAACAGAAAAAAACGTCATCAATCATCCATCATATGTGTGGGCGGCTAATTTTTTTCCATTCGCGTTTTTCGAATCTACATTGATCACATTGATGAATTACCAGGCTCGCAGAAATATGAAAGCAGACAATTTTCACTAATACATGTGGGTGTGTGCGTAAAATTTTGTTGCATCTAACTCAAAACAACCATTGCATACTTTTAGGCCGATGTTATATGTACCAAGTACAACGACTCAGATGACTACTGTATATTTGTGTATATCTCTTGAACCAAGCCAAATGACAAAGTGTTTGTTTTTACAATATGTAGATACCTACCTCTAGATTAGTCCACAAAAACAAAAACTTTGCCATTTTGCTTGGATCAACAGATATACACAAATATACAGTAGTCATCTGAGTCGTTGCACTTGGTACATATAACATCGGCCTAAAAGTATGCAATGATTGTTTTGAGTTAGAGGAAGCAACAAAATTGTACACACACACACCCACACGTATTAGTGAAAATTGTCTGCTTTCATAGTTCTGCGAGCCTGTTAATTCATCAATGTGATCAATGTAGATTCTAAAAACGCGAATGGAAAAAAATTAGCCGCCCACACATATGATGGATGATTGATGAGGTTTTTTCTGTTCGGTGTGGAGTAATTTTGGCAAATACAGATAGATATTTCTGATACCGCTGTGAAATAGTTCGCCAAGATGCTTAGGAGATAGGCAGGGTCGCCTTCCATAAAGGATTTAAAAAACCACAGAGCTGTGGAAAAGTAGACATTATAATGGTACGTACTTCCCTTGCTGAAGTGCAATATAATAATCGGGATAAGGGGATTGTTGCAACTTGAGTTTCACTTTAGCGGCATTGGGGGCGAGTGTTCTTTTTCTATTAAAAAAATAATAATTATTAGGAAAGGAAATCAATCTTTTGGTCATTTCGGAAAGATCCGGAGTTGTTGCCTCAAAGTCTCGCGAATCGTTCAAATAATTTCAGTAGTAGCTTTTTGAGTTGTTCGGGCGCAATATATACAAAGGAGCCATGGTTTTTCCAATTTGCGTTGTGCTTAATTTTGCCTACAAATTGGCGGGACGGACCTAACCGTTTTATGCCAACTTCGAACGGCATCTGTAAGACAGATGAGTTCTCACTTAGAAGCTTTTCATGGCAGAAATACACTCGCGCTTAGAAAATTTTTTTTATAAATTTTTGATGTTGCTTTGACCGGACGTGAACCTATGGGCTGCGGTGTTGTAGGCGGAACACGCTACCACCACACCACGGCGGCCGTCGTACATATCATTTTCGCTTAAACTCCAACACGTCTGAGTTATTATACTCAGCTGAGTAGAGCTCACAGAGTATATTAACTTTTTTCGCATAACGGTAATCCGTAACGGCATAAACTAATCGAGATAGATATAGATTTCTATATATCAAAATGATCTGGGCGAAAAAAGAAATTCATTTAGCCATGTCCGTCCGTAAACACGATAACTTGAGTAAATTTTGAGGTATCTTGATGAAATTAGGAATGTAGGTTCCTGGGCACTTATCTCAGATTGCTTTTTAAAATGAACGAAATCGGACTATAAATAACCACGCCTACTTTTTCGATATCGAAAATTTCGAAAAACCGAAAAGTTCGATAATTCATTACCAAAGACGGATAAAGCGATGAAACTTGGTAGGTGGTTTGACCTTATGACCCAAAATACATATCATTTTCGGTTAAGCTCCAACACGTCTGAACACGATAACTTGAGTAAATTTTGAGGTATCTTGATGAAGTTTGGAATGTAGGTTCCTGGGCACTCATCTCAGATGGCTTTTTAAAATGAACGAAATCGGACTATAACCACGCCTACTTTTCGATATCGAAAATTTCGAAAAACCGAGAAGGGCGATAATTCATTAGCAAAGACGGATAAAGCGATGAAACTTAGTAGGTGGTTTGACCTTATGACCCAAAATAGAAAATTAGTTAAAAGAAGGTAATTTAAAAGATATTAGAGAAAAATTGTAAGTTTTACAAACGGCGATGGTTACTAGGACATGTTTCTGAATTTCACTTCTTCATCAGCTAGCTTTTCGGGAGCTGAGCGTTGAACTCGAATCTGCAACATTCATATCAGTGCCATATGGCTTAGCAGCTAAAGGCATCTACCTTTGCACTGATATGAATGTTGCAGATTCGAGTTCAACGCTCAGCTCCCGAAAAGCTAGCTGATGAAGAAGTGAAATTCAGAAACATGTCCTAGTAACCATCGCCGTTTGTAAAACTTACAATTTTTCTCTAATATTAATTACAAAAACCATTGTATAAAGCAATATGAGCAAAGCTCGCTAATTAAATACATATGGTAATTTAAAAGTTTTGCAAGCTGTAATTTGGCAGTCGTTGAAGATGTCATGATGAAATTTGGCAGGCACGTTACTCCTATTACTATATGTGTGCTAAATGAAAATTAGCAAACAAATTTGTTTAAGTCAAATTTAAAAAAAAATTCAATATCTTTACAGTATATAAGTAAATTATGTCAACATTCAACTCCAGTAATGATATGGTGCAACAAAATACAAAAATAAAAGAAAATTTCAAAATGGGCGTGGCTCCACCATTTTTCATTTAATTCGTCTAGAATACTTTTAATGCCATAAGTCGAACAAAAATTTACCAATCCTTGAGAAATTTGGTAGGGGCATAGATTCTAGGACGATAACTTATTTCTGTGAAAAAGGGCAAAATCGGTTGAAGCCACGCCCAGTTTTTATACACAGTCGACCGCCTGTCCTTCCGCTCGGCCGTTAACATGATAACTTGAGCAAAAATCGATATATCTTTACTAAACTCAGTTCACGTACTTATCTGAACTCACTTTGTATTGGTATAAAAAATGGCCGAAATCCGACTATGACCACACCCACTTTTTCGATATCGAAAATTACGAAAAATGAAACAAAATTCCATAATTCTATACCAAATACGAAAAAAGGGATGAAACATGGTAATAGGATTGGTTAATTGACGCAAAATATAACTTTAGAAAAAACTTTGTAAAATAGGTGTGACACCTACCATATTAAGTGGAAGAGAATGAAAAAGCTCTGCAGGGCAAAATCAAAAGCCCTTGAAATCTTGGCAGGAATACTGAACGGGGTATTACATATATAAATAAATTAGCGGTATCCGACAGATAATGTTCTGGGTCACCCTGGTCCACATTTTGGTCGACATCTCGAAAACGCCTTCACATATACAACTAAGGGCCACTTCCTTATAAAACCCTCATTAATACCTTCCATTTGATACACATGTCATACAAACACATTCCAGGGTTACCCTAGGTTCATTTTCCTAAATGGTGATTTTCCCTTATTTTTATTTTTTTTCCAAAGCTCTAAGCTGAGTATGTAATGTTCGGTTACACCCCGAACCTAGCCTCCTTAGTTGTTTGGAATCATTTTTTGTTGACTTCAAAAAGTTTGAAAACCACTGCTTTACAGTTTTTTTTTCGTTGGGGGTGTTTTCTCCCCTAGAAAACGTACAATATTTTCCATTTTACTGTCAAAAGTTTTCTACACGCAAGAACAAAATACATTTGTGAACAATTTTCTATACTAAACCCCCATGGTGGAGTAACCAGGTGAAGTAAGGTCGTTAATTGTCTTGCTCTAAATTCTTTTCTGTTCTGTAATTCGGCTATAAATAACAATTTTTTTGAAATTTCAGTTTTACTTATTTAAAATTCAACATTTTGTATTCAAAAAAAAATTTTGCATTATAAAATTGATTATTTTTTCCTTTGTCGTATGCACCTGTTTCTTTTCATTTATCCGATTATTTTTTTTTTTTGTTTAAATAATTAAATATATATATATAAAAAATTAAATGGCCAACTTGCACTGGATATAAAAATAAGGAAGATTTTCAAGAAGAATATCAAGCTTGGAATTTTTGTCAAGGACTAATTCTACAATAATATTTTTGAATTATTTGTCAAGTTTGAAGAATTACCTGGCAGTGGAATCCAACGTTCCAGCCATTATATCAAATCTTGATTGAATTCGCTTTGCCACCACCTGGTATAGATTCGCCTTGAAAGCAGTCAAGCAGCAGCAAAACGAGCTGCTTGTTGTACAAAGCGTTGTATGGAAAATAATCAAGAAGAAGTACTGGGGTGGCTTTCCATAATTCGATAGTCGACACTCGTTAGCTCGATACTTTAATTCGATATCGAACGCTCAACGACACAGTTTTGGTTTACATATTTCAATTTCGAGTACATTTTCCTCGTGTATCAAAAAGTGTTTCGAAAGTATATTGAAATCATCAAAATAATTTCAATAGGGAAATGCGTTTGTTTGCTGACTCCTTAGCTTAAAATTATTACTCAAATAATCGCAATAGCATTAAAAACTCTAGCTTACGAAAAGCAATTTGACACCTAAGGTGCTATCGAACAGATTGTATCGAACGTTCGATACGACGCGATAAGATTTTGTGTTACGGAACGCAAAAACGATTATTTGAAACTAGTTTTTGTTCGATATCGAATTACGGAAAGCCACCCCTGAATTCGCCTTGCCATGAAACCCCATGTATATTTGAATAGTAAATTTGTAATTTTGACAAATTTGTTGAAAACTGAAAAAAAAAATTTTTTTTGTGCGCGACAGCTTCGAAAAATTTTTCATTGCAGATAATATGTATTTTACATATCATCTTCGCCGCTAATTACATTTTTAAATCGAAAGCAAGGTGCTTGTTTAATTGCTTTCTCTGTGTGTTAAGTTTAAATTCTACACTTTCTACAGATACTAAACTGAGAGAATAGCCCAATCTATTTTATTTCCTGTAAAGTTTTTTTTTTACATATTCGCAGCGATTCGTTTTATATCAGCTTCTTTACATTAATTGCAGTTTAATAACTCTAGTTTAATGTGATTACTGTATATAGTTATTTATTTAAAAAAAAAAAAGCACATGCTCACTTTGTCTGCACTTTTCTTTGCGCATTCATCAACCAAACTATACTAAGTATAGACTGGAGAGTATACAATTTTATATATTTATGCATGCATGTACATCACAATGTTTTATAAATCTAAAAATTATGTTTATACATTTACTTTTTATTCATCATTTTCTGCAACAACAAATAGCGAAGTGTGAATGAACCTTAAGGAAGTGATGACAGACTAGATACAAATCATTGAAACACCATTCACTAAGTCTATATAATATTTACACTTGATAATAATGTTGGGAACTTTTTAAGTGAGATGATAGTTAACAGCAAAATAAAAATTGAGTATATTTATTTATTTACTCTATTAAAGTCAACACAGACACAAAACGGTCGACTACTGGATACAAGATACAGTACAAATAAAAAAAAAACATAAGTGTAAAAACAAAATTTAAAATAAAAACAAAATTGTAAACAATAAAATTAAATTAAATTTTAATTTTAATCAATATCTAAATCAGAATTATTATTGAAATAAAAATTGGCATCTTATTAAAAATCATTGAAAAATATCATGCCAGACGTGAGAGTATTTCCTTACGGATAGCAGCAACTCACCGATAATCAGTTTATGAAGGAACGTTACCCCGAGTAATGTTCTTCTATTCTCTAAATTTGGCAAACTAATGAGAAAAAGTATATTTCTATTAGGCGGGCGATGAGAATTTGATTTCTGAATGAAACAACGGGCACCGTTTCGAAAACAAAATTTTGAAAAAACTCCGCATATTAGAATCTGTTTCAAAAACGCCACATCTCAACATAAATTCAATACATTTTCAGTTGAGATAGGGATTTTATGAAAAAGTTCTGAGATCGGAATTTCGATATAGGACGTTTTTAAATAAATTCTGAGATAGGATATCCCGCAACCAATTTCTGAGATAAGCTTTTAAGAAAATATTCGTCAAAATATTATAGTGCTAATAATTAATAGTAAATTTTGAAAGTAACAGTCGCTTCTATGACCGATCGCTATTTTCCTCAAGGGACGAAATACCGGGTTTCTTCAGGTTATGGGTAAAGCAAAATAAAAAATTTTGAAAAAAATTGTTTTCAAATAAAAAAATTCCTAAGCGGGGTCATCCCTCGGCAGTGGTTTGGCAAACACTCCGAGTGTATTTCTGCCATGAAAATCTTCGAGTCAAAATTCGGGTATGTTAAAGTAGCCAAATAATAACGGCAGTACTGCCGTCCATAGCAAAAAGGCAGTAAAGTTCACTCACTGCCTTTTAAAAATTTGGATGCCATTATATTTATCTGCCACCAATTTGCTCATCAACCTAAATGTGTATCAATAAAAGTTAGAATAAAACAATATTTTAAATTTGTTTTATATATCGAACATTTAAATTTCCAAGACAAGAAATCAGTATAATTTAATTATTACTGTTTTACTCTCTGAAAATTGGATATATACATAAAAATTTTGTAACTTAACATTAAAATAACATTATAATAAAATTTCGCTGCAAGAATAATTTCAAAGTATAAGAGCAGTGTAAGTCAAACTCTTCTATGAAATAAAAAATAAAAAAGCAGTAAATTTCATTTAATAGGACATATTCATTGTTTGTTGTGTACAAAATAAAAATATTCATTTAATTAAACAAAACGTGAAACTGGAATTTCATATTTCTTTGATTTCACTTTTTATACTTTACTGCCTTTTTGTTATGGACGGCTAAAGTGTTACTTTATTGATGGAATGCTGCTCGTACACAAGTTGTCAATGTGCTGCAACAGCGCAGTGAAATGTTTATGTTGCTTTTGATTTGCTAATGATTATCAATATTGTAACGAATTTAGGGAAATTCCGCTTATTTTCAACCTTCTACTAACGTTCGTATCGCTAAACTATTGAATAAATAACTCCAATATTCAATAATGCAAAATGGTCTTTATTAGACTACTTTGAAAATACTTCAACTTCCTTTTATACTCTCTGCTGTGTCGTTCGCATACTTCTAGGCGTTTCTTCTTTTAGAATTTACCACTTGTTTACCAGCTATAAACTACAGATGCACGTTTATAGACTCTCGCATAGCCATATTCGCGTGTATATGTGAGTAATACTTCCACCGATGATTGCATACTTTTGTGAGTATCTCTCCGCTGCTGTATGTACATATGTGTAGACATAATGATTTATTTGTTTATGTAGATACAAGTGACTGCTTAGTATCGGCTTAGAGATGATAGTATCCCTTAGTGTTGCTAATATTCGTCACAATATGTTGTCAACATTTCAATCAAGGAACGCGCGTCCTTGCCACAGCTGCTCAAGAGAACGTGATGCTCTGTCATTAAAAGTAACTGCTGCAGCGACTGCAATTTGGACACACGAATATCTAAAGACGCCCAAACGCGATTTATTGTGGGTTTTAATACCACTTTTCAATGCCAAAATCAAGGCGAGTTGTGCAAGTTTTCAGCATCTTTAAAACACTTCCCAGATTTTGTTTTTCTTTTTTACCTAAAATGTCTGAACACATGCCACCCACTCCCAAAAACGTTTTCAAAAATTCGAGAAGGGTTTAAAAATCGACATAAAAATTTCGAGTTTTTTATTTGAAATTTTCAGAATTTTTTTTGAGTAAGCAATCGACTTTAGTCTAACTAAGTGTAAATTATAAGTATCTGAAAATTCTGGTTTTTGTAAATTTTTTTGAGGGATGTTTAATATCCGAAGTACGCACAATTTTACTTTTTATATCCAATCAAAAAAACTATAATTGTATCCTAAAAGTAGAACATAGAGGGAAATTGAATAGTATATAATGACAATGAAGAAATTATATCAATTTGAAAATAAGCTCCTTTTGAAAATATAGGCAAAATAAAAAGTTAAAGATCAGGGCGTACTTAAAAAACATCCTAAATTCGATATTTACCGCAAAAGCACTGGGAAAACTTAAGTTGTGCTATGAAAATATTTGATGTGAAAAACGTGATCCAAAAAAAGCTCGACTTTCACGCGAAAAACCGAAAAAAGGGGGAAATTAAAAACGCGGTTGTGAAATAAATACATCAATCTAAATCAAAAAAATCTCTGCATAAAATCCCAACTGGGAAGATTTGAAAGTTATAAATGTACAATTGTTATTCTGGAAAAAATAAGAGGTCGAAAATCAGCTGCAAAAAGTATCTTTGTTGTAATAAAAACCATAAGAAAAACTAGGAATTCCATTATATGAATTACTGCATATATTTGAAATACTGGCCATAACTGCACTCGTAAGAGAAATAAAGGCAATATTGACTAAACTTAACTTCAGTTTTCATTTGTTTATGAACTCAATAAGCAAGCACTAGAAGCAAGAAACTTAATTGCAAGCGCACTTGGCTTGAAACTTAAAAATCGTTACAGGCAGTACTAGATTACAAAGCATGTTCAGTGTTTTAGAATGTTTGTTTTAAAATAATGGACAATTTTTTTTGCTATGTTTGGGTCGTTTCATCTCGAATATGTATAACTAAGGGAGCAGCATATCTGAATCTGAAGAAAGAACCATCTGATACAACCTGACGTTATGGACGCTAACGTCGGTGCCATTCAACCAAACCACAAAAAAAAAATTGTCTTACTATATAAGAATTCTGTAAAAAGTATATACATATAAAGCTATAGCTGGTAGAACTTTATTATTTCACTTATTTTGTTTTTTGAATGTTCCCTAGCAAACATCAATAAAACAGTTAGGGTTCTTCACATACAAGCAAAAGGTCGACGTCTCAACGTACTCGAAAACATGGAAATCTACAAACAGAAACCATTCGACGATAGAATAATAAACGAACAGATAAACACAATTTCTGACACAATATTCGAGCCTTTAAAACTTGTTTACAAGAAACAAAGTAATCACACAGGTAGAACAGACAAACACACATCAACAAATAAACACAAAACAATTATCACACCAAAACAACAGACCCACAAAGGACAAACAAATAAAATTACGGATTTTTACCTGCCCCAGTCAGCCACACAAATCGAACAGTAAAAACCACCCTCGGTTCTGAATGAACACATGGCCACATTAAACCTTCAGGCAATTCCTCCCTCCCCACCCCCAAGTTCCATGAGGAGCTTGGGGTCGCCAGAGCCTCGTCTGTTAGTGAAACAGGATTCGCCGTGGATAGGTGAGGTTGACGATTGGGTTTCGAGAAGCTATATATTGCGCTGGCAACCTGAAGGTTTGCGCTACACAGCCCCTTGAATCTGGTATTTTAGTCGCCTCTTACGACAGGCATACCTACCGCGGGTATATTCTGACCCCCTAACCCGCCGTGGGAGCCTGAAGATGTCGACCAGTGAGCTGCAATTATTCATCTTTTAAGGTTATTAGTGGACTAACCAAAAATGAGTATTAGTGGGTATGCAAACAAAGAATATCAAGCACTTATATCCACTAACACCCATTTACATAGTCATGCTTCGTAAAATGAATAACCGCCCATAAGCCACGAAGCAGAAAGTCAACTGTGTTATACGAAAACACTAATTGGAATAAGTAAGATTAATAGCGCAATAAAATGAATAAAGTCATATCAGTCTTCTGACGCTAGCAACACAACGATGTACACGAAACTAAACTGAATACAGCGCCAAAGTTAAACCGATGATAAGGGAAGTATACACTGTATTACACACGAAATCAACGTGCTACTGAGTTAAAGCGACTATGACATCAGTTTATACTCAACAATGTCATATACATATGTATGAGACATATGTGTTACGGGGCACCCGTATGTATTTTCTATTTTATGTGGTAATCACTCAAGTATTTGTCTGTACTTGACTAAGTACACATTTAGACACAATTTTTTGGTTCATGACTAAGTGCACTCATTTTATTAGTACTGAAAGCAGATCTCTGATGGCACTTAAGCCATGACGATGGCATCAACTCTTATGAGTACTATGCAACTCTGGGTAGTATTAAGAAGAGGGTGGCTGACAAGACTCGCTAAATGTTTTTATGAACATTCCTGGCATAGAGATTCAACTTCAATGAAAAATTTATTGATTCTACAAAGAAATTTTTTCGGAAAAGTAATGGAATGGATCTGTTTACGCTTATGGCTTCTAAAACGTTCTATCTCAGCAAACCCAATTCTAAGTTAGCATGTGCTCCAAAATAATAATAAAAATAAATTCGATTTAAAATGGAACGACCCATACATTGCTGTAAAACAAAAACATATTACATCATAGCAATATAATAAACTAAATTTAATGCCACTAATTGTTATAATCAAAAAAATCCAAATTAATTAACTTCGTTGTCTATTAAAAAAATAAAATGTAATACATATAACATAAGTATGCGCGGCTCAAAATTTTCTTAAATTTTAAATACTTGAAATAAATAGCACATTTATTTTTTTTTATCGTACATGTTTATATATGTAAATATATATATATATATATATTATTCTATAATGCATTATATAAATGGTAGCCACGCCTTGTGAAGGTATAAGCAAATTGCGGAAAATAATCGCCGTTTTTTGTTAATTGTAAATATTTATGTCTGTAGGTATTTGCATAATAACTCTATAAAATGCATATGTAATTACGTGCACCATGAAATAATTTAAATAAGCGCTAGACCTAGAATCCCCCTTCACATCTTCACTAAGGTTGCAATCCGCTGTTTTTGATTTTAATAAATATACATATATTGACCATTCATTATTTATTATCACCGTGATCATTCTATTCATAGTTCCTGTGTATTCGCTTCTTCTTTCTTCTCTAGCGGGTGGCTTTAAGTATGTCGTACAAATGCCATATATGCTCTACAGGATGTACATATGTATATATGTAAATAACAATTAGGTTAGTGTGTATGCTTTTGCATATTCTGTTTCATTTCTTTTTACAGCCACGAAGATTCCTATTATTTATGCGTTCATGAATGTGATGTGTTTTCTGCTTTGTTCAAATACTAGTTAACTTAATTATTTTAGTAATTACATTATCTTCATACCTAACTTTAACCATATTTATATAGTAAAATATAGGATTTTGGTTCTTTACAGCCACCCACCTTTGCGCCCGAAAAGTAGAGAGCTCACTGTACCTACAACCGTTTGTGTTAAAGTTTGTTGCTCACGCGTTTCGCGCAGTTTCTGTGAGCCGCTTTTCTTTGCATGAGCTGCTCCCGCCACTTGCGTTGTTGTTGGCGCCGCTGACGAGTTTGTACGTTTGTTTGCAGACGTCGCCGATACCGCTGCTGATGGTGCTGAAGACACTTTTCCAAGATCGGGACGCACACGCCCGCTGCCACTGCCACCACTACCTCCGCCAATAGTACCCAAGTCTGGTCGTTGACCAGCAATGCCATTCTTCATATTACGACGGGATTTTTGTCGTTGTAATTGCTTTATGCGTGACTCTGTTGTGCTTGTGGACGACGTCGCAGCAGTTGTTGAAGTCGTTATACTAGTCTCCTTTTGGGTTTCTCTTATCGGATGCGACTGCTCTTTGAGTGTTCTTTCTGTACTTATTGTGCTTCTTTCTGTTTCGGTTGTTGATTTATTTTCAAACAAACACTCTTCACTTCGCCCACTCTTGGGTGTATTTAGTCCCTTATGCAAAACGGTTTTTATTTGATCACGATCAAAGTGTATATCATCGACAACGCTATTGGCGCACGTGTGCAGATTCTTAAGACTAATCAATTGTGACATTGGACTTGAACTGCGGCTTGCTATGCCACTAGCTAATTGTGACATAGTGTTTGGGTGTGCGACAATAATATTCTCTAAACCAATACTTTCGACTTTCTCCATCAATTTCAATGAACGCAAGGCTCTGCGTTCCAAACGCGATAGCATAATTTTTTGTTGTCTTTGAGCTTGATTTCGATTAGGTCTTTCGATGTCATCTCCAATTAATTTGCGTCTAATTAAATCTGCACCGGTCGAAAGTATACCGAACAGGGGCTCAGGCGATGAAGAGCGTGGAGGTGAACCCTCTGAAAAAGAATAAGGGAAAAATTAAAAGTGGAAAATTGTATCCTTAAATAGAAATGTTATAACAAAAGATTATAAAATGAATCAAGATTATAAAGATCAATGAACTTTAAATTAACTCGTTTTTTAACTTGAATGAATTCACAATGCATATACCTTAAAAGCCCCGATACATAAGCAGTTTTTCATATAGATGAGTTTAACACATGCTAGTTAATGATCATTGTTGGCTTCTTGGCTATATTAAAGAAATAGGCACCTACTGTAACTGTTCTTACTCATTAAATTGTAAATCAATATGCAATGAATTTTTGTATTGTATGTTTTGAAAAACTTGAATTGAATTTTGAGAAGTTGAAAACTTAAGCTCGATCGTGCAAGATCGTTAAAAAAAATAAGTTTTTTTTTTAATTAAATTTTTTTTATTTGGCGCCCAACGTGGGGCTGCCATAAATTTAAGCCAATATAAAAGTATCATAGATGATTGGCAAGCTGGCAGCTAAACACCTCAATAAACGATTCCCCTAAGGAGAAGGAACTTTAAAATTACCAACTAAAGCTGAATTCTTCAATCAACGATTCCCATAAGGAAAAGAAATTTTTAACTTATCAACTAAAACAAATCAGCTCAATAAAGGATTCCCATAAGGAGAAGAAATTTTTTCAACATAAATTAAAAATTTTGAAATCATCAGATCAGATCATCGAAAATATTAAATTTTTCAACAATCAAAAAAAAAAAACATCAATCCAAACGTTATTTGTCTTCATCGTTCAAAAATTAAAATTTATTAAAAAAAAGAAATTTATTAACATCAATTTACATCATCTGGTTTCAAAAATTTTATTTCTTTTTTTGTTTTTTCAACAATCAGTCTAACCATTAATAAAGAAGACAAAAATTTTCTACATTCTAATTTTCATTTATCAATATTTCACGAATCATTTCTTCTGCAATCAAATCACTAACAAAGGGGGTCAAAAATTTTAACATTCACCAATGAACGTTTGTCGTTAATAATCAAAAAATTTTGATATAGAGGGTCAAAAAATTCAACATCATAAATATGTTCCATTGGTCGAAATATTTTGAAGATCGTTAAGAATCATGCTTTCCAATTACATCCAATTTTATTAGTTAGTAAAAAACCAGTAAACTGCAAGTAATCAAAATTGATTGATTTTTTTTAAGTTTATTATACAACTGCGAAATATTGCAAGTGAATTTATTGCGTTAATTTTTGGAACCCAGCCAAAAATATTTAAATATCATACCCCAAGATGATTAAAAACGTTCAAATTTAAAAGCATTTTCTGTTCGAAAATTAACGTATCGTCGGGAGAAAAATGTACCATAAATTTGATTATTCTTGAATAATCATTTATGATTCCTATTTCGAAACGCTTTTTATTCATATTTGATATCATTGTAAAATTGAGCTTTAATAATTTTAGAGTAATATTTGACTGCTTTCACAGTCATTTTCTGATCATATTCGTGAATATATTTCAATCGTTTTGGTTGAGATTTTTGAATGCCATTATAATGCATTTATTCTTCATATCTCATTCAAAATAGGATACTACATAATAATCTTATTTCATCAGGGGAAGAAAGCATGCGAAAGTGAGCTATTCGAACCACAGCTAACTCGCAAACAAACTTGACCGATATACACCTGCGACTACAACATCCAACATCAGCATTATCGTCTGCATCTTAAAATACGGATACGATACGGGATGTTGAAGCCGTATCCAGGTATGTCAAGATAGTTTCACTTACCTGGGGTTCAAATAGCTCACAACCTATGTATTGTCCAATCATTATGTATTTTCTGGGAAGCTGAAGGGGAGAAATGGTTGGGGAAATCTTCGTTCACGAGCAGCATTACATTATTTTTGTCTTGAAGAATATCTTTTGCATAAATAATAAAATTTTTATATATTTTTTCTTAGCTTCATGATTGAAAAAAATATGTGTATGTGAAAAAAATAAGATTTTTAATTAAAAGAAAAATTTCAACAAGTATAAAATCCATTATTCAGTCGACAAATATATTCATAAAAGATTCAGAAAGCTGAATGAAAAATGATTATAAATTTTTGATCATCTAAAGTAAACACATTTGATTCAAATATGATTCCAAAATGTGATTGAAAAACTATATTCAGTTTTTGATCATCAAAGGTAAGCATATTTGATTATTCTTTTTGTTGGTTTTTATGAAATATTAAAATTTAGTTATTAAAGGACTTCAAAAATGATTCCAAAAAGTGATCGAAAAATGCTTTTTAGTTTTTCATCATCAAAAGTATTCATATTTGATTATTTCTTTTGTTCAATTGTATGATAACTCATTATTTAGTCAGAAAGAGTAATCAAATTGAATTGATATGTAGGGAAATTCAAAATTGAATCACCTAAATGCTGAGTGGGAAGTATTTGTCTGTGGTCCATTTTAATAATCTTTTGTCGGATTATATTTATAACAAATTTTATTAATTTTGTCTCAAGTGGTTTGTTTAACAGTTGATAAAATGAGGGTCTCGAGAGAACAGGTTTTGGAAATTATCCAATCAATTTATGAGAGAAATAGGCAGGAGTTCGCTGCACAATTAGAAGCAAGCGATCAAGCTAGAAGAGAATTTGAAATTCAAGTAAATAGTTTAACGTCTGCTTTAGGTCGTTTAGAACTTTCAAATTTTGAATCTTTTTTACCCGTTGCAATAGACCCTTTAATAGACTCTGGAAGTTGTAGTATGGATTTAATAAAGTTCTTGCCAGAGTTTAATGGTGATCCTTCCTCTTATCAAGATCCAGCATGGCGCTCTTCTTCAAATTTTGCTATAAAATACTACAATGAGGGTTCTGAAAAATATTACGTTGCCATGGGTATTATAAGAAACAAAATTACAGGCTCTGCAAATTCGACCCTTTCTTCCTTTAACACTGTTTTAAATTTTAAAGCAATTATTGCCAGGCTTGGGCAGACTTATGCTGATAAACGTTAAACTTACGTGTTAGAAAATGAGTTGAGTATACTTAGGCAAAGTGATTTACAAATTAAAGATTATTATGATAAAGTTGAGAAGCATTTGACACTCATAATTAATAAGCAAATTATGACATATAGTGGTGATGAAGTTATAGATACGTTAAATGAGCGTGCTAGGGAAAACGCTTTACGTGTTTTCATTTCTGGGCTTAGGCGACCACTTTCTGACATTCTTTTTTCTTCGCGACCAAAGGACCTTCCAACAGCATTAGCTGTTGCACAAGAACTAGAGATAAAGTATAAGCATTATGATTTTGCTCATACTTTTGCCATGGTTAAAACAAATAGATCTCGGATAGTGGAAGCTCCATATAAAAATTTTCTAAACAAATCGTTAAAGTCCAATGTTATTAGTAAACCCATTCCAATGGAAGTTGATCCTGGATCATCAATTTACCGTCGTCAGACTTCATTTAGCAGTTCTAGACCCAAACAAAACAATAGTAATCATTTTAATAAAAATGAGTCTAACAAGCCCACAGTTGTCTTATCCACCGGAAGCTACTAAGCGACATAGAGATTCATCTAGCTCATTTCATAGACCACAACCTAAAAATCAAAGAATTAATTGTATGCCAGTAGAAAATGATAACGTTTATGAGGAGTCAAGTTGTGACGATTATGAAACTGAAGATGGATTTTATGATGATAATGAAGAAGGGAAATTTAATGAGGAAATAAATATAAATACATTTTTAAACTGAAGTCGCTCCTGCCATTTATTACAAAAAAAAGGTAAATGGTCAGGAGCTACGTTTTTTAATTGATACTGGTACATCAAAAAATTATGTAAAAGACCTTCCTTACCTTAAAGGAATTCAAGTTTTGGAAAAGCCTTTTAAATTAAAATCAATTAATGGATGTAATTTAATAAATAAGAAATGTTTAATTAATGTTCTAAACCATACTTCGATATTTTATTTGCTTGGAAGTCTAACCACGTTTGATGGTATTATTGGTTATGATTTTTTAAAAGAAATAGATGCAAGAGTCGATATAGAACCTGGATATTTATACTACAGAAGTGGTAAAATAGAGCTTCAGCATCTACATTGCCATCAAGTTAATCTTATTTCTCTTGCGGATGAATCTGTTCCCTTTAACAGTGATGATAATCATGGTACATTTGTACTTTTTTTGGTACATTTCGCTTCCCGAAAGTACGTTGGTACTACATTGACATATTTGGTACATTTTTGTAAAATACAGCACTACACTTCAAGTCCTTTGCAAAGCATATTGAGTGTACAAAAAATTTTTAAATTTTTCTAAAAAAATATATCCGTCTCTTTTACCTCACAAAACTTTCTTAAATTCGTGCTATTTATATTATAAAATGTACTTTAGCGAAATAGCAAGCCGTGAAATACGTACATACGCTTACACATTTGTATGTAAACGAATTTATGTACATACAGATCACTTAAATCAAAAAATTCTCACCAACAAGAAGATGGAGACAGCAGCGTAAGTGTATAAATATGCAAACCAGTATGTAACCAATTAAGAAAACGCAATTGCTTTTGTACGTGTACATAGTGTGGATGAAAGAAGTTGCGGAAAGTATAAAATTTCGCTGAGGCAGCAGTGGAATGAAATGTATCCATGGTTGGAAGAGGAAAAATCTACTCAGGGGAAAAAATGTATTTTGTGCAATTCTTCATTTCTAGGCGGACTTGCTCATATCAAACGAAATGCGTGCTCTGAAGCCCATATTCGAGCTGAAATTTAGCCAAAACTACACCGAAAATTGTGGAGTACGTTGACAATAAATCAAGCAATTCAGTAAGCCAAGCCACAAAGGGCTTTGAGGTAAAGTTGTTTTATTGCCGAGCACAATTTGCCAGACAAATTTTTCGGTACAGAAATGATAGTTATTCTAAATTTAATAAAATAAAGAAATTTGATTCTGAATTTAGAGCTTTAGCAGAGCATAAGTCTTAAAAAATTCAAGAATTTAAATATAGGCAACTTTTGAGAAGAAATAAGATCAGTTAAAAATTTATTAATGCGCTATTGTTTTCCAAGATTTATAGAATAGTTCAAGGCATATTGTCGATTCCACATTCATCCGCAAACGTAAAAAGGATATTTTCTATACAAAATTTAATTAAAATGTAGTGTAGAAATAGACTTAAAATAAACACAGTTTCGAATTTAATAAAAATTAAAGACTTGATGAAATAAACTTACAGTAATTGTCATAATATAGATACGAAAAAGAGCTTTATGTCAACTGAGGTGTTAAAAGAATTTAAAGAAGAGAAGCTGTTAACGTAGTAACTAAAACACAGTTATTAGTATAGATATAGGCGACGATTCGTCAACCT
The DNA here is from genome assembly GCF_040869045.1 of Eurosta solidaginis. NCBI lineage: Eukaryota > Metazoa > Arthropoda > Insecta > Diptera > Tephritidae > Eurosta > Eurosta solidaginis. The sequence continues at coordinate 8,335,853 of NC_090320.1, read as the reverse complement.
TTATATCTGAATCTAAACCTTTTGTACCTAAAATGTTTTTATGAAATGTTTTTGCATTGAATGCAGTTGTTATATTTTTTTATACTCAGTTGAGCAGAGCTCACAGAGTATATTAACTTTGATTGGATAACGGTTGGTTGTACAGGTATAAAGGAATCGAGATAGATATAGACTTCCATATATCAAAATCATCAGTATCGAAAAAAAATTTGATTGAGCCATGTCCGTCCGTCCGTCCGTCCGTTAACACCATAACTAGAGTAAATTTTGAGGTATCTTGATGAAATTTGGTATGTGGGTTTCTGGGCACTTTTTCGATATCGAAAATTTCGAAAAAGTGCGATAATTCATTACCAAAGACGGATAAAGCGATGAAACTTGGTAGGTGAGTTGAACTCATGACGCAGAATAGAAAATTAGTAAAATTTTGGACAATGGGCGTGGCACCGCCCACTGTCCCGAATTCAAGATGCGGTGTATGGAACTCTAAGAGAAAATCAGTTTGGCTTTAGACAAAACCGATCCTGTGCTGATCTAATAAATACCGTCCGAATCATTGTTGAACAATGCTGTGAATACAGAACATCAGCTTATTTACTTTTTATCGACTTTAAAAAGGCTTTTGATAGTCTCGACAGGAAATATATTTGGGAAATACTACGAAAACGAGGGATGCCCAATAAAATAATCAACATTATAAAGGCAATGTATGCCGAATTTAAGTGCCGGGTCAGTCACGATGGGCGCCTCTCAGAACCCTTCGAAATTAAAAGCGGGGTGCGACAGGGATGCATACTCTCGCCGCTCTTGTTTATCTTGGCATTAGACGAGATTATGAGGAACGCAGAAAATGGTGGACACGGTGTACAGTGGACGCCTTTCACTCAGCTAGGGGATTTAGAATATGCAGACGATGTCTGTCTGCTAAGCCACAGAAGTACTGACCTTCAACACAATTTAGAAGCTGTCAACACACATGCAAAGGAGGCCGGACTAAGCATCAATACAGCGAAAACCAAAGTCATAAGATGCGGCTATAGTATTTCATCACGGCCATTGACGCTTACGGTTGACGAAAATGAAATCGAAGGTGTAGAGTCCGTTGTTTATCTTGGTAGTATTGTCTCAAATAAGAGCGGTGCAGATGAGGACGTTCAGTCTCGCATAAACAAAGCAAGAATGGTTTTTGGGCAACTGGCAAACGTGTGGAGGTCCAGCCAAATATCTTTAAAAACGAAGCTTCGACTGTTTAATTCGAATGTTAAATCAGTACTGTTTTATGCTTGCGAGACGTGGAAAAGCTCAACTTCAATTCAGAAACGTCTACAAGTTTTTATTAATAAATGTCTGCGCCGAATCCTGAAAATTCGATGGCCGGAAAGAATTTCAAATGACGACTTATGGTCTAGAACAAATCAACCTAAGGCTACCACAGAAATAACCAAGCGTAAATGGTCGTGGATTGGTCACACTCTCAGAAGACCTCCAGTAAATATAGCCAGACAAGTATTGCGATGGAATCCACAAGGAAGCCGACGACCTGGTGCACCTGCGAAAACTTGGCGCAGAACTGTGGATAAAGAACTCGAAGACGCAGGATATACGTGGAATGACATCACAAGAACTGCACCTAACAGAATAAGATTTAAGTCGGTGGTCGAGGCCCTATGCTCCAATAGGAGTTGAGGAGGATGATGATGATGATGATGAATTTAGAAGTTTTGCAAGCTGTAATTTGGCAGTCGTTGAAGATATCATGATGAAATTTGGCAGAAACGTTACTCCTATTACTATATGTATGCTTAATAAAAATTAGCAAAATCGGAGAACGAACACACCCACTTAAAAAAAATTTTTTTTTTAAGTCAAATTTTAAAAGAAAAGTTAATATCTTTACAGTATTTAAGTAAATTATGTCAACATTCAACTCCAGTAATGATATGGTGCAATAAAATACAAAAATAAAAGAAAATTTAAAAATGGGCGTGGCTCCGCCCTTTTTCATTTAATTTCTCTAAGATACTTTTAATGCCATAAATCGAACAAAAATTTACCCATCCTTGTCAAATTTGGTAGGGGCTTAGATTATAGGACGATAACTGTTTTCTGTGAAAATGGGGGAAATCGGTTGAAGCCACGCCCAGTTTTTATACACAGTCGACCGTCTGTCCTTCCGCTCGGCTGTTAACACGATAGCTTGAGCAAAAATCGATATATCTTTATTAAACTTAGTTCACGTACTAATCTGAACTCTCTTTGTATTGGTTATCAAATACGAAAAAAGGAATGAAACATGGTAATTGGATTGGTTTATTGACGCAAAATATAACTTTAGAAAAAAACTTTGTAAAATGGGCGTGACACCTACCATGTTAAGTAGAAGAAAATGAAAAAGTTCTGCAGGGCGAAATCAAAAGCCTTTGGAATCTTGGCAGGAATACTGAACGGGGTATTACATATATAAATAAATAGAACTAAGGCCCACTCCCTTTTAAAATACTCATTAACACCTTTCATTTGATACCCATATCGTACAAACAAATTCTAGAGTCACCCCTGGTCCACCTTTATGGCGATATCCCTAAATGGCGTCCACCATAGAACTATGGCCAACTCCCTCTTAAAATACTCTTTTATACCGTCCATTTGACACACATGTCATACAAACACATTCCAGGGTTACCCTAGGTTCATTTCCTACATGGTGATTTACCCTTATTTTGTCTCCATAGCTCTCAACTGAGGATGTAATGTTCGGTTACACCCGAACTTAGCCTTCCTTACTTGTTTAAATATTAATTTTAGGTTCCTTAGTGGTACTCAATAAAGAAATGTATTTATATATGTACATACTTGTACGATTTAATCGATAAACTTGTTTTAATATTTTTACTGGAAAATATTTCTTCATAAATAATATTTCCTTGTTATACCATTTTTTATTTGTGTTAGAAAGTAGTTAGCAGCGCACATTCACACGACAAATGACGACAGCTCAACAAAGCACAGCATCGGCACTGTAGAAGAGAGTCTTCATTTAATAAAAGCGGTGCACAACAACAGAAAGTTAGACGCTTACGAATCTCTCTACATCACAAAAACCAAGATTGCCATGAATGCTGACAACGGGAACATAAATTCCCCTCTTTTTTCTTTAGTTTAATACATACAGGCCGACCGTGGTGTGATGGTAGCGTGCTCCGCCTATCACACCGTATGCCTCGGGTTCAACTCCCGGGCAAAGCAACATCAAAATTTTAGAAATAAGGTTTTTCAATTAGAAGAAAATTTTTCTAAGCGGGGTCGCCCCTCGGCAGTGTTTGGCAAGCGCTCCGGGTGTATTTCTGCCATGAAAAGCTCTCAGTGAAAACTCATCTGCCTTGCAGATGCCGTTCGGAGTCGGCATAAAACATGTAGGTCCCGTCCGGCCAATTTGTAGGGAAAATCAAGAGGAGCACGACGCAAATTGGAAGAGAAGCTCGGCCTTAGATCTCTTCGGAGGTTATCGCGCCTTACATTTATTTTATTTTTAATACATACATATGTACGTTGTTTTGTAATTGCTATAATATTGCTAATATTTTCTATTTTGTTTATATTCTTGACTCCTTTGTTTTAGTAGCGCGTCGCTGATGATGGACAGCAGGTCTGTCCGAAATGCATTTGTTGTGCCAAATAAAAAATATATGTTGTTAGTGTATCAGTGTGTTTTTTATTTGACAAACTTATTTTGTAGTCAATAAAGGAAATTGGAGAAAAATCATTTTACATGTTGTCAGACTACAAACCTTAGGTTCGGCTATTTTAATAAATAAATAGTTCTCACACAGTTTATATCCTGACTAAAACCAGTTTTTCGATAAAGAAGCAGAACATAACTCTAGTTTGGTTAAAATCCACATTAGAAGACTTTTGGTACATTTTTGGATGATTTGGTACATTTTTGGATGATTTGGTACATTTTTTTCCTCGTTTGGTACAAAATGAAAAAATCCATTTACATCCCTGCCTTTTAATTTATGTAGTCAATTTCGTGAAATTTTAAATAATAATTTAAATGCTTTTGCACATCCAAATCGGGCCGTGCCTTACAATACGAGTGTGGAAGCTACAATACATAGTTCTACTGATGAACCTAATTTAGTCGAAGTTATCCTTACCCAATTTCAGCTGCAAGATTTATTAATCAGGAAATAAGTGATCTTTTAAAGGATGGCATTATAAAGAAATCGTGCTCTCCATGTAATTCACCAATTCATGTTGTGACAAAAAAAAGGTGTCGATGAAGAAGGGAAGCAGAAGCTTAGGATGGTTATTGATTTTCGAAAACTAAATGAGAAAACAATAGCTGATAGATATCCGATACCTGATATTTCGGTAATTTTAGCTAATTTGGGAAAATCACGCTTCTTTAGAACACTTGATTTAAAATCCGGCTTTCATCAAATAATTTTGCGAGAAAAGGATAGAGAAAAAAAGGCTTTTAGTGTCAATAATGGAAATTACGAATTTTGTCGGTGCCTTTTGGCTTAAAAAATTCTCCAAGTATTTTTGGGCGTGCTATGGATGATGTTTTGCGGGAGGAGATAGGAAAAACTTGTCACGTTTACATTGACGATATAATAGTTTGTTCAAAAGATGAAGATTCCCATATAAAAGATATTGAGAAAATACTTAAAATGTTTGGAAATAGTGTCATGAGAATCTCGATAGAAAAATCCTGTTTTCTTTAAACAAATGTTGAGTTCTTAGGGTTTTTAGTTTCACAACATGGTATTCAGACCTGCCCAGATAAAGTGCGCGATAATCTAAATTATAAAGTTCCAGAAACATTACGTGGCTTGCGTTCGTTTCTCGGCTTAGCGGGTTTTAATAGATTTGTTAGAGACTATGCTGAAATTGTTAAGCCATTAACGAAATTTTTGACGGGAGAAAATGGACATGTTGATGCCTAAGATCCAAGAATATTAAATTGAAATTGGATTTTGAAGCTACGTCTGCCTTTGAAAAAATAAAAAAAAAATGGCATCCGAGGACGTTCTTCTACAGTATCCAAATTTCAGCAAACCATTTGAGCTGACAACTGACGCATCATCGAACGCTCTGGAAGCTGTTTTGTTATAAAATAATCGACCTATAACAATGATATCTCGAACACTTTCGTCTACGGAACAAAATTATGCAACGAATGAGCGTGAAATGTTAGCGATTGTCTGGGCACTTAGCTACGCTTCGTCATTACCTTTATGGTGTTAAAAATATAAAAATTTTTTACATCTTGATATTTTCATGACAAATAGGCAGTATTTTCTAACATGTATAGATAAATTTTCAAAGTTTGCCCTGGTTAAACCGATTGCATCCCGATCTATATTGGATGTAAAAAATGCTTTGTTAAAAATGTTATTGGTATTTGACGGTACAAAAACAATTGTTTCGAACAATGAAAAGTCATTTCAGTCGAATGTAATTAAAAATTTATTGAGAGATAATTTTTCAGTAGATCAATTTTTTATTCCTACTTTGCATAGTGAATCTAACGGTGAAGTTGAGAGATTTCATTCAACACTAATGGAAATATCGCGATGTGTCAAGGAACAACAAAAATTGACTGATACTGTTGATATCATATTGCTTGCGACTAATAAATACAACAATAGTATTCATTCTACAGTAAATGCTAAACCAATTCAAATACTTCATAACAGCTTAGACGAAGAACTGAGTACGGTTCGAGAACGGTTGTTAAAGGCTCAGGAAATAAACTTAAAAAGGGTTAATTGCAATAGGAAGATGAAAAGCTATACACCTGGAGATATTGTTTTGTTAAAAGAAACAAGCGACTTGGGAATAAGTTTGATACAATTTTTCTTGAGAAGGTTGTTGAAAGGGATCTTGGCACAACAGTGTTAATTGATGGGAAAAAGATTCATAAAAGCAATCTTAGGTAAATTTTAATTGGAAAATGTTATTAATGAATTATTTAATGAATTAATTTTAAAACCTTTAAATGATCAAATTTGGGTATTGTTTTATTTGCTAACAATGTTGTTTGAGTTAATGATGACCCTTACTAGGGTAGGCACCTTGTCGTTGGTATGAGGGCTTAGGTGAACTCCATAGCGCCCGACTATGAGGCGGAGCTGTTTAGGACTGACATCTACGCCGTTTTGCCTCATAGGAGGGCGGCGGGATGTCGGTGACCAAGAACTGCCAACACCTAATCCAGGGTGTTATGCGGACCGTGCCTATTGGACGATTTGCAGCCAGGGGATAAATTCGGCTGTATTCGAACGGAGCCTTCCCGATACCCGGGCCACATCGGGAAGTATTTATGGCCTTACCACAGTAAGGGGCGTTGCTGTGGCGTACGGTTCTTTCCCCGTATATAATACTGGACCGTTGAGCCCGCCTTGTCGGGCAGGTGGTCGTACGACCAAGATGAACGACTCATTACCTGATTGTAATAAGACGATGTAAAGAGGAGGACTGAGTCGCAATCCAAGGACGACAAATACGAATTTCATGCATTTGGATCCATTTTGACAAAATCAGTAATACTTTTGCAATATGCCACTACTGGAAAAAATGTTATAAAACTAGTGGTAGTACGTCCAATTTGTTTACCCATCTAGAACGATCGCATACAACTGCAAATTTAGATTCACATAGCTCGCCAAATAAGATTGATTTTTATATAAAAAAAACATATGAAGATCCATCATCACGTAAAAATGCTTTTGACAGCACCCTACTAGGGTTTAGTCACCGCAGACGTTCGACCTTTTCCAATAGTGGATTACAAAGGGTGTGGTAACTTTGTATATACCCTCGTTTCGCTGTATAAGCTACCATCGCGGGCAACTTTGCAGAATGTGTTTTATAATCGTTTCGAAGTTATGAAGACAATATTACATATTGTTATGCAGATATCTTATCTGAGATATGCAATTATAATTGTGGAAGTGTCGCTCACAAACACACGCAAATGAGCTGTAAGAGAAGCTATAAAAATTGTGCATCTGTAGTTATAGCTGAGAAACTTATAGCAGATAACCAACTATTAGATTCTAAAACAGAACCGCCTAGAAATGTCAACGAGTAAACCAAACAGTATAAAAGGCGAAAACAGTAGAGGCGCGAGAATCAGTTTTGATTAAGCACGCTATCTGTCGAGCAATAGAAGTGTTATTTTGAAAGTACCTGGAATAAAGGCCATTTTGCATTATTAAATATTGGAGTTATTTATTCAACAGTTTAGTGATTCGAACTTAGCAGAAGGTTGCAAATAAGAGGATTTGCAGTAAATTCGTTACAATATATATATATACATGTATATATTGTATTTACATAAATGTCTGATATATACCTCATATTGCATTTAAATTGAGTAAGCGCGTTTGACTATAAAAAAAATTCGATATATATCATGATATATCGATACCCTCCCTCTTAAATATCGAAAATATCGAGTAAGCCGAATATCGACATTTTTGCAGCTCTAGTGCTTACGAGAACGACAACAGAATATGTGTGAAACACTGAGATGTTGGAAGCCAGCAGTCCGCTGACAAGAACTGTACGCGCAGACACCCTTAGTATTATATTCATGAGTTCGCCTGGAAACTGGAAATATTATTTCTGAAACGGTCTAATATTCATAGTATTAAAATTTTGATTAATTTGTAGCTTTAGAAAAACTAAAGCAGTGTAGAAGACTTAATTGAATAAAAACAAACATAGTAATAATAAAAATTGAATAAAAACAAACATAATAATAATAAAAATGGGCAACGTGTGCAGCTCTGGAGATTAACGAAAGAAAGACAGCATATCAGAGAAATCAGATGAGTAAGTAGAAATACATTTAATTTTTGTCAATCCCAGGTTACCCGCTGTCGAAAAAAAATCCGTTTTTGTGTCCTTTTCTATGCCAAAATAAATGTTTAGGGCAACCGCGGGCTACCTTGGCTTAGTAAAAGAACAGTTCTTTTGGTTGCAAACAGTTACTGACCAATTACAATATAAACAATTATGTTTTGCTGTATGTAAGCGTGTATACTTTCGGTATATTACTTTTTTTCAAAGGACGTTTGCATCCGTCTATGGTTTACCTTACGTCATTACGCATTGTAACCGTGAGGTACATTGCTCTATGAGCAAAGTACTTTGCTTCCGAGGCAGCACTACATTTGGTGTCTGTGGAGCTGGTTATTTCTTTATTTATATCTCAAATAGTGCGGACTATTCTAGGTCCCGGGCAACTGCTACACATATCTCTTAGTTTGCATAGATATAACTGAACCGGGTATAAATGCCTGCAGGAAACTTGGAGTCAGCCTGGCCACATATGGCATGCTTCTATGCAGATATGGGCTTCGAGTGAGCTAAGCAAAGGATGGGTAAACATTACCTCTTAAAGGGAGGCGAGATCCTTCTGGCCGGATGCCTTCGAGTTGCTAAAACCATCGAGCTCACCAAGCTCTTATCTACCGAGAGCTCTAGAAAGCTTTGTTGTCCTCAGCGTAATGTACGTAGAGCAAGAAAAAAATGCTCTCCGTGCGTGGCTACATTTGTAGGTCGAGGATCTTTCCTTACGATCCTATCCTTTCTCCCTGCACGTCAACGTGTGCATATCTTGCCAAGATGTTCGTCAATGTAAATCGCTGAGGATTTTGTGTCGTTGAATGTTTTCTTGGCTTCGCGTTTTTTAACTAGAAGCTGATCAGGTAGTTTGAAAGTTTTTTATCATGTAACCTGGCACTATTGATAACTTTTTTTCTGTTTGCTCCAAATATATTATGGATAAAAGATAAGCAATATGATAGGACTCCTAAGCTTAGAGAGCGCAAATAAATAGTTTACTCCACAGTCAGCCTGAAGTGAAGCTGGTAATGTAGTTGTTGTGTTAACGGTGCTTCGCCCCCTTCCGATGGCTTCTATGATACATGTGCGTACCAAATCTTTATCCGAAAAAAATTTGCACAAAGTATCCTCCATGCTTTGTAGACATCACGAAGACATCAACAAGCCGAGCATGGCAGCTTCATAATTAATGGTTCCACCAATCCAGAGGCACACGTCCTCCGTACGCTTGCCGGGGCGTCAGAAGAATGGTCCCAGTGCCAAACCTTTACTCACAAATATAACAGGACTTGTCGTAAGGCAGGCGAGAGCTGGTAACAGCAACTCCTGTCTGTTTCGGTAAGGCTCTTAACCAAAAAAGTCACTGTGAAGCGCTAAAGCTGCTCTCGTTCTGACGAGAGTCATTGCTTCGTATTATTTAGTTACCGCGTGGCCGAGTATGAGCGAATGATAGCACAACAGTCTGGACTAGACGTGGTCGAACAGCATTAGCTGCTTACTCTGAACTACAATCCATTAAATTCTAGTATAAGTACGGCGATTAGTTGCGTAGAACCAGATTCATTGCTGTACCTAATTTCGGCTGCTATAGGCATGATACAATCTTCAATCCCACCCTTGGTCGTATCCTGTTTGATTGTTGATTATGATAGGCTTGTTGCAATTTAGCGACGTTACAGTTATTCATTGAGAATACAAAATAACATAACATCAATCATTTTACAGCTCCTCGCCGTATCAAGAAGCCAATAAAAAAGAAATTCCATTAACATCAGTTGGGAATAATAGTGAAAAGCTTGCACCATTGGCCGATCCAGAACCAGTGCCACCAGATGTGTCGTTAACAACAACCGCACAGAGTGAAGCACAACAAACACCCAATGAAGCCAATAAAGATGCACTCAAGGGAAATCAAGGCGTGGAGAAGGGTATGCTAAAATTAACTTACTTGCATGTGTGTATATGTATGTACCTATGTATAAGTTGTTAGTGTGTAAGTATACTTGCAGGGAAACTAGCCATCATCTCTGGCTAGCGCTTGCCTCCAGTTTATTTGAGGAAAACGAAAGGAAATGAAATGGGGAAGGGAAAAGGTAAAAGGAATGTAGAAAAAAATGGGAAAAACAAAATTATAAAAAAAGGAAAGGATGGATTCCATAGGTAACAAGGAAGAAGAAAGATGTTGTTGTTGTTGTGTTAACAGTGCTTCGCCCCATTCAATAGGTGCGACCACTCACAAATTGCCATCAAAGTCCTCTAACGGGAGTCAAAGAAAAGCTACAGTTTAAACAGGGTGGACCATTGAATGTTGGTGTAAGAGGTTTCACATTTCAGTTGAAAAGATGGTCGGTGCCTTGTGTGGACACGGGGTTGGTTCTGGACATGTAAGAGTTTAACCTGTTTCAACATTCAGAACGAAGGTGAGCCAGGGTGCCTCGTGTCTCTTTTCTGCTTTCTTATGCAACGGTTGGATAGTGTAAATTGATAACGGAGTAAACCGGGCGCGATTTAGCAAAGGTTAGGTTAAGTTGAACTGGCTGGTCTATGAGGACCTCACATGCTGCTTATAGATATGATAGATGGGTCACTCCTTATAACTGGAGTTTTAGCCTTTAGCTGCGCTCACAAGAGCACGACAGCAAAACGTTCTCGGTCGTTTACTCCTCCAACCCACACTTCCTACATCTGCTATCACTGACAATACCTAATTTAAAAGCATGTGACGGCAGAAAGGGAGTGTCTAGTCAGAATACTCTTCATGAGCCTCTCTTTTCAATGATAAGAATAACTTTGTAAGTCTAAGGTTGTAAGAACTGCGCGTTATCTTCAACACTTTGCATCCCCTTAGCTGGCTCATCTTCCTTTTCATTTCCATCTACTCCCATAATCAGCCGATTTACAGTGGGCTTCAATATTTAGCTCAATACACTTGATGCGATATTAAGAAGGCTGATTCCGCGACAGTTGGCGCAGTTTGCAGAATCCCCTTTCTTGTGAACTGGGCAAAGAACACTTAGATTCCAACCGTCGGGCATGCACCCGTCCGACCATATTTTGCAAAGAAGTTGATGCATGCGCCTTAACAACTCTTCGCCGTCGTATTTGAATAGCCCCGCAGGCAATCCATCAGCACCCGCGGCCTTGCTGTTTTTAATCTGGTTATTGGTATTCTGACTTCGTCATAATCGGGTGGAGGCACATTAATTCCATCATCATCGATTGCAGGATCGGGTTCATCATCCCTGTCGGGTACATCGCTGTCTCCATTTAGGGGAGCAGCGAATTGTTCCCTCCATATTCTGGTAATTTTTTGGACATCGGTTACAAGGTCGCCGTTTTCGTTCTTAAAGGAGTTTGGTAAAATTTGCGAGCGTTATTCCTGGTGGTTAGAAGCTCAAGCTCCTCTCACTCACGCCTTTCTGTCTGCATTTTTCTTCCTGTAAAGGCGTATCGCTTCCCTTTTCAACTCACGGGGTCGCCATATTCCTCTTATTTTCATATATTTAGTGAAATTTTTAAGTCTCCAAACTTATGTTAATTACTGCATTTTCTTAAATTTGAGAACCACTTTGGGAAAATAAATATGTCGGAAAAGTTAAATACCCTCTTCCACATCAAAATTTAAAACGTACTCACCCTCATTGAGGTTCTCCACTTTCATAGGCACGCGTAGTCTCCAATTTCTCTTCTGACACCATTTTGATGTGCATTTCTTCATCCCTCTTCTACAGCTGCAAAATTATCGATGGCACTAACGGTATTTCAGTTTTTGAAAAACCATCGATTTTTTTCTGTCGATGGTCGATAGTTTCGATAGGGAGTGGTTTTTTACAATCCAAGATTATCAACCTAAGGGAGTTGCTTCAGCGGGTTTACAGTGAGTTTTTCAGGAAAGGGTCTGTAAATTTACAATCAACTAACGTTCCTGCATTTCTTGAAGGATATTTTTTCTTCTAATTTTTATTGGATTGTCTCATCCGTTCTAGATTTTAACAGCATTTAAGCGATGGTACGTGTTAGTTTAAAAATAATCCGGTACGAACCCGGTTTCTACGAGAGCGATTTGTTTGACTTCTCGAATACTCGAGCCACCTAAATTTGTTTATCTGGTATTATTTAGAGGCGTTGAGATGTGCATATTGTAACGAATTTAGCGAAATTCCGCTTATTCCAAATCTTCTGCTAACGTTCGAATCACTAAACGTTGAACAAATAACTCCAATATTCAATAATGCAAAAATGGTCTTTATTAGACTACTGTGAAAGTGCTTCATAATAGCACTTAATTTCACAACCAATAGCGTGCTTAAATCAAACTAATTAGTGACTACTCAGCTTGTGCTGCTTTTATACTTTCTGTCCCAAATGTCCAGACGTGTCTCCCTCTAGAATCTTCTACTTGGTTATCAGCTATATGCGTGTGTATTTTCAGTTTATAGTCTCTCGCATAGCCATTCGCGTGTGTATATGTGAGTACTACTTCGACTGATGACTACATCTGTGTGTGAGTTATCTCTTCGTTGCCTTGTATGTATTTGGGTAAATTATTAATGCGTGTATGTAGCTTGCTTTAATGTTTTTGTCGTTGTGCATTTACTGAGTAACATCTTAGAGATGGTAATATTCGTCACAGTATGTATGTATATTAGGGTGATAGGGTAATTTGATGGCCGCGGTCTAAAACTTATGTATGACATCATCTACTATATAATTATCGGCTTTGGGTTTTATATATGAAAAAATAGTTTAAGTTCCTTATCTCCACAGTAAAGTCGTAAGTTTGACCGCTGTGCGACATCCTTACACCGCCTCTAACCGAGACTAATATATAATTGAGATATTTTTTTACCCTGGTACTATCATATGAAGTGGTTAGACTAGAGACATTCGTTTATTTGATTTATAAAAAACACATGTGCTGTAGTTCTGTGTAATTTCCGGTAAACAACACGTTAATAAATATTAATTTAATTTTTTCCAGAATCAGAAACAACTACACCGCAGACTCTCAACGCACCGTGTGAAATTTCAAATCAAAAATCTACACTCAATAACTTATCCATACTTCAGGGCAAACCTCCGCCCGGGCGCAAAATCGAAAGGCATAAAAAAAATCGTTATTTACATTCTAGCAAATAATAGTGCAGAATATAAAAAACACAAACGTGTGGTGCACGGTCTCTACAAACAGTTTATTGGTAAATGTCAAAGTAGAGGATTTGATTTCTTAATCTCGGATGTGCATGAAAATGATGTTGGAACAAAAAAAGACTTTAGTAAATTACTTGAGGTCAAGCGCTGGACGCACTGCTAATTGCTTATCGGAAATATCTAGACACACATCCACCGCTTACATTATACCGGTATTATTTATGGGCTCTTCCCTCGGTACTCCCATGTTGCCGTTGACTATAGAAAGTCAAGATATCAATCAGTTTTAAATGTGGCTAGTGAAGAGGAAAAGATTTTACTGGAAAAATGGTATACAATCGATAATTCATATCAACCAATGTGTCATCGTTTGTATACACAACAAATCGATACATATTCAACAGAAGTTGATGGTCAATTGAAAATTTATTAGAAGTATTACTTCGTCTATTTTCCGATGACTTAAAAGACTCATATTTAACAACGGTAGTTGAACAAAAAATGAATAATACAATACTTATAAGTCAAGAGCATGCTAAACGTTGTATTTGGATACAAACTGGTGGACAATATGCAAAACTTCAAGAAAATGCTTCGCAATTGTATGCTGAAGTTTTAAGACGTATTACCAAAGTATATGCCGAATTAAAAATGCATCTTTCTGAGAAAAATTTAATTCGCATTTTACCCACTATGAATATATTGGACGAAGAATTGACTGGTGTTATCGAAAATTTGCTGGATAAATCGATAACATCTATATTTGATGAACATCAAAATAAAAATTGTATACCATATAATACGAATGGTGTGGATGAAGTACTTTTAGAAGAATTGCATCTAATAGCACACCACTCAAAAATTTTAGCACAAAATTCGGCTAATTTTGATATAATGAATGATGTAAAAAGGTAGGTTTGACCTAGGTGACAACACCGTATGCAATTATAAATCAGAACAAGTAAAGCTGTCTAAGTTCGGGTGTAACCGAACATTATATACTCAGCGTGAGCTTCAATTGTACATTTCATTTCAGTTAAATTACTTTTCTACATAACACGTGGCACCGCCCGTTAAAAAAAAATGTCTCCACATTTGCTCTTAGAATAAAACTTGATAAGTGAAATATCATTGATTCAAAGTTATAGCTTATTACTCTAGTCTACGACTCTTTTAAACTTGTTTTATCTCTAAGTTGCCGTGGTCTTTAACCGATCCCGTCCATTTTTACTAGAAATATTATCTGCTATAAGGAAAATTTGTGTACCCAATTTTATTACGATCCGTTAATTTTTCTTCGAGTTATGGCTCCCGAAATATAGAAAGTTGCTTAGTCATAAAAGGGGCGGTGCCACACCCATTTTTTTAAATTTGAAGTTTTTTCTATTTTTGTTATAAATCCACTTGGTAAAAGATATACCATTGATATAAAGCTCGTTTTTGCAAATATATCGCTTATTTTATTCGTCCACGACCCTTTTAAAAATCTTTTATATAAAAGTGGGCCTGGTCCTTAACCGACTTCGTTAATTTTTCTCTCTACAGAATTTTGTTACGATAGGTTGAACGATTTTTGATTTATTATTAATAATATTTGTAAAATTGATTTTATCACAAGTGGGCGGTGCCCACGTCCATTTAAAAAAAAAAAGTTTAATTTTTATCAAGAGTCTCAATATCAGCCCACATGTCACATTTTAACGTTCTAGGTGTATTATTTACTAAATAATCAGGTTTTTTGTGTTTTCCAAAATTTTATATATATAAAAAGTGGGCGTGGTTATCATCCGATTTCGCTCATTTTCAATACCAATCTATTCTGGGTACAGATAAGCTCGTGTACCAAATTTGGTGAAGATATCTCGATAGTTATCGTGTTAACGGACGGACGGACGGACATGGCTCAATCAAATTTTTTTTCGATACTGATGATTTTGATATATGGAAGTCTATATCTATCTCGATTCCTTTATACCTGTACAACCAACCGTTATCCAATCAAAGTTAATATACTGTGTGCAAAGCACGCTGAGTATAAAAATCAAGGTTTTGTAAGCTTAATGTTTTTTTGAGAAAACTTATTAAAACCTTACATTACGTTTACTTTGCTTGTTGGGTTGTTTTAAAAAAAAAAATTTAGGATGTGAGTATTTTTGTTGATGATGTGAATATTTTTGTTGATGATGTGTTTTTGGTTTACTTATTGTTTTGCTTTATGTATTTTTTTTCAGTCTTGAAGATGACTTCAGACTGAAGTCGAAATATCGAAATTAATAAAGTTGAAATAAAAACATTTCAACTCTTTGAGCTCAAGAAAATATAATATCTTTAAATACAAAGTAAATCATGAAAATTTCAGATGAACCACTTTTTTCATATTCGCGTGGAAAATTTCTTCCTATCTATAGAACTAAATATAATATTTGAAAACAAAAAAGTGTATGTATTAAAATTCCACTTACCGGGACTATTGCAAGGTGTAACAGTTGGTGAAAAGTTTGGTCCAGCAGGTGTATTCAAAGCACTTGGCGTCACGGCTTTGATACCGCGCTCATTCAACATTGAAGCCAATCCCAAATTAACCGAAAACGTCGAGCATGAATTTTTACGCGACAGCCCACCATGCGGTGTGGGTGGGCAACTGGGCTGTCGTGATGTTGACGCCGAAGCCATACGCGATGACAATTGCGATTGCGACAAGAATGATAAATCATTGAGACCGTCATCCGGATGCATTACCATGCTCGTTGTATATGTATATGTACAGCCAGCGATTTCAAATTGTTTGACAGGTAGTTCCTCACTCACATCCTCTTCAACATCGGATAGTGTATATACTTGCATACCCAAATCGTCTAAGCCACGCCCACCACGAATAGTTACACCTGGCCGCTCCTCTAGTAATCCACTAAGTGTAGGTGTTGCCAATCGTGACCAATGATGTAGAGTTTGAGAACCTTCAATTGGTTTCACAATTTGTAGTTTTTCGGGTAAACGCCATTGTTGCATTGATGCCGACATATTCGTACACGAAATACCCGAGGAGCCTGTCGACATAATACTATCTGGCGTTCGTATGCCATGGGGAAGTGAATTCGTGGTCGTTGGTTGCTCATCATAGTTATACGTGCCCACTGGTGCATACGACAGCATAGCACGTCGTGCCAACACCTCAGCCGGTGTTAGTCGTTTTAATGCCGCTTCTAAGTCTTTAGCACCTGGCGCACCAGGTACACCAGCTGGTGCCGCTGGATAACCGTCATCCGATTGTGATGCCAAACTTTCGCACGATAATGTTTTTAGACCCATAGCATTATCGTCGAAGGCGGCAGCACGATACGGTATAGCCGACATCCGCGGACCAACCGAACCACTCATAGCCATAGCACCCAATTGAGTCATCGAAGAATTACCACTATCCATGTAATTACCAGCTTTGCTTGCACAACGTACTGTTTCGAAGACACGTTTATATGGTGGAATAGCACCAATACCCGGCATACCGTAAGCTGTACCCGCTGTACTAACACCACCACCATATATACCAGGCAACTGTGACAATAAACGACCCATGCGTTCGGCGCCACGTTGCGTATCACCGGAAATACCAGAATCAAGGCTGTTTTCTGAATACATTGAATATTCCATTAATTCGCATTGCAAAGATTCTGGCTGTAGCAGACCAGAGGTCGATAGGAAAGAGCTGCGTGCTTGAGGCATTGTTTTCTTTCGCTGATTACGCAATTGTTCTTGTGCCTCTTCTAACAAAGCTAAAACTTCTTGATACCGTTGTTTAAATTCTAACAATTCCATTGCTAACGAATTTTGGTTCTCTTTAGTTATATTCAAAAGTGTAATGTGTTCGTCATTGTCGTGCGTCAACTGATGCAACCTCATTTCGGCCTCCGATAGCCTGGCTGTTAAACTGATGATTTGTTCATGCTGTAAACGATTTTCTTCACGTTGGCGCTCCAGTTCTAGATTGATGTTATCATATCGGCCATTGGCTTCGTTTAATTGCGAAGTGATGTCCTCCATTAGTTGGCGTTCTTGAGCCTCTACGTCGTCTGTTTGAGAGGCAAGTTGAGCCGCTTCGATTTTCAGCGATTTATTTTCATCTTGCAGAGAAGCTATTTTCTTTTGTAATAAATCCAATGTTATTGATTTAGAAAATGTGGGTGTATCTAAAATTAAAAGAGCAAAAATAATGGTTATTTTGAAATGAAGGTCTAAGGTATATGCTTATTGGATCAACTAAATAAATATACAATATCAAACAAAGTTCGTTGTCAATAAAGAAAAAAAATTCCAGAGCCGGCCATCCTCAGATCAGGTTACATTCTCATTTAAGGAGTATATGTAGTAGGAAAGTCTTATTGCTGAAACCTGGTAGTCTCAAGATACCGGGCCTTAAATAGTACTAGAGAATTAAAAATATTATTTAACTTAAAACATTTATACTTAATTTGATATATGTAATATTCTCTTGGTCTTTAAATACTCTCTTAGATCGTAATGAATAAATATAACAAGCTAACTGAACTTAAAACATCTTGGCGAGGAATACCCTCAGAAGCATTTCCCTTCACATCACTAATTTGCTCACTCAGCTCAAGGTTTCTGGAAAAATGTCAGCACTTTCTATCTCTTAGTCTACTGGCCCAGAAGAAGACGATTTAAATTGTGGTTTATATTTCCCGTCGCTATCTCTTTTTGTTACTTTTTCAGAGAATATGTTCGTTACATTAAGGGGTCACCATACTTCCTAGCAATTGTGTTAAGTTGTGATACATAAAGATCACACAGGATAAAGCAGACGTCGACACTGTATGTATCCGACTTATATACCGAGGTGTTTACCCCTATTAGCACGCATATCACCTTACTAAGGCTTAAAAGTTCGGCTTAGTGCTGGGAGGGAGCTCGAGGCATTGTAAGAGGTGATGTCAACCCAACGCTAACTTAACCAGCTAGAGGCGCACCTATTCAGAAGCGCCTGCAAATATACACATCCGATATGAGTGCAGCAGTTCAGACTCAATTTATTTTGATCCCAAAACCAAATGCAGTCACCCTCGACCGCACTGTAGTTAAGCTCGCATCATTAATTACTATTTCCTTTTCGAAGTAATCCTTAATCTACCCAGCCACTTAAGCGTTAGATAGCGTCCCATTCCAATTCGACAGCACATATTAGTAACTAGTATTTATTACTTAAAATATATGATGTATATATGAATGTCAATATAAATATCAGTTTATTTTAACGTTGTAATGTAATCAAGCATGACTCATTGGGAAAAGTGATAAACTTAAGCACAGAAAATATGAATTAGCGAAGTTGTTTTTAAATGTCAAATTTTGTGATGAGTCTCATATGAAGTAAAAAACAATAAAAATTGCTTACTAACATACTAATTTACTAAAGCACTTGGTACTTTTTCATGTATTTCCTAGTGGAGAAGTGTCAAATGCGCAGGAAATGGTCATAATCCAAAAGGAATGATAGATTTGGGTGACATGTAATTCGATCACATTTCATTTCATTTATTGACAACAACATTAGTACAGTAAGATCTATGATCTTTTATAGTACAACAAATATACACGTGTTTATAAAATTAAGTGGCTTTAACTAAACATTTAGTTTGACCATTTGAATACGGGTGCAATAGATCGTGTTAACAATGGTTTCAGGCCCGAAAATGTTCAGTTTCTAATATGTCAGAATGATCAGCCGTCTCAAAGTTTTTAAAAGCGGCAAGCACTGCGGCTTAAAAGCTCTTCGGAGGTTATCGCGCCTTTCATTTATTTCTTAATATGTATATGCCCTGGTATTAGAGCTCTTGATAATCTACTATTCGAATAATCGATTAGTCGTTTAGATAGTTGTTTATTAAAAAAATCGACTATCATAATCGACTAGTTACTTGAATTCGATTAGTCACAGATTCGAATATTCGAATAGTGTATAAACAAACACCGATATTTAAACAAGTAAAGGTGTCTAAGTTCGTGTGTTACCGAACATTATATACTCAGCGTGACCTTCAATTGTAACAAATTTTATTACGATCCGTTAATTTTTCTTCGAGTTATAGCTCCCGAAACATATAAAATTGCTTAGTCATAAAAGGGGCGGTGCCACGCCCATTTTCAAAATTTTTAGTATTTTCCAATTCAATGTTATAATTCAATTTAGAAAGTAAAATTCTATTGATACAAAGCTTTTTTTCGCTAAGATATAGCTTATTATTTTCGTCTACGACCCTTTTAAAAATCTTTTATATAAAAGTGGGCGTGGTCTTTAACCGATCTCGTCCATTTTTACTAGAAATATTTTCTGCTATAGGGAAAATTCGTGTACCAAATTTTATCACGATCCGTTAATTTTTCTTCAAGTTATGGCTCCCGAAACATAGAAAATTGCTTAGTCATAGAAGGAGCGGTGCCACGCCCATTTTTTAAAATTTGAAGTTGTTCCTATTTATTGTTATAAATACACTTCGGAAATGAAATACCATTGATATAAAGCTCTTTTTTTGCAAAGATATAGCTTATTTTATTCGTCCACGACCCTTTTAAAAATCTTCTATATAAAAGTGGGCGTGGTCTTTAACCGATTTCGTTAATTTTTCTTTCCTTATAGTAAGGCAACCTCTCTGCCGAATTTTGTTACGATAGGTTTACCGTTTTTTGATTTATGTTTAATAATATTTGTAAAATTGATTTTACCACAAGTGGGCGGTGCCACGCCCATTTAAAAAAATTTTTTTTCTAATTTTTATCCAGAGTCTCAATATCAGTGCACACGTCAAATTTCAACATTCTAGGTGTATTATTCACTAAGTAATCAGGTTTTTTGTGTTTTCCAAAATGTTATATATATAAAAAGTGGGCGTGGTTATCATCCAATTTGGTTCATTTTCAATACCAATCTATTCTAGATCCAGATAAGCTCGTGTACTAAATTTGGTGAAGATATCTCAATATTTACTAAGATATAGTGTCAACGGATAGACGGACGGACGGACGGACATGGGTCAATCAAATTTTTTTCGATACTGATGATTTTGATATATGGAAGTAAATATCTATCTTGATTCCTTTATGCCTGTACAACCAACCGTTACCCAATCAAAGTTAATATACTCCTCTGTGTGCAAAGCACTCTGAGTATAAAAAAAAGTATTCAATCGTATCAAATCCGGTTTACTCCCTGATATGTATGCTAAGCATTTTCTTACCAGTTTCACTCCCTTCATCAGAATCATTTGTTAGTACTGCGATCAGTTCATTTTTCTTATGTAATTCATGCACTAATTGTGCACGATCTTCGTTCGATGATTTTAAATCTGCTTCTAACTCAGTTATTCTATTTTCAAGTGTGTTGTTTTGTGTCAAGAGCTCCTTGCCGATTTGTACTGTTAATTCCAAGTCTTTCTCTTTCTCCTCCAGCAAGCGAGTCACAGCTTCTATGTCATCATATGCACGAGTCATTTGGCTTACACGATTTCCACATAAAACTGAAATAATGACAAAAAGTTGAATGAAAAAACAGCGTTGATAAATGCTGATAAAATCATTATTAAATTATTATAAGTAATACTATAATTTTTAATAGCACAATTAAATATAATTTTGGCAAACGTATAGGCGTACATATGTAAGAAGCTCTATCCGACCTCGAACAACGACCTGGTTGACAAAATATATTTTATGTCTGTTTGTTTGTTTAATGGTGTGTTGGTTCATTCTTTTCAGTTTCTCCTAGAAAACATAAAAATTGAATATTCAATTATTTTTAAGCCGGTGTTAAGCTCATGAAATTCTTAACCTCCGATAGATTGTGGCGTCTGGCCAGACGAGAACGCTTTATTTTCGTGAATAACTTTACTGCTACCCACCCGATCATGAACACATTTAGTGACTTTTTAAGTTTAGAGGCGGTCTTTATAATAGTTCCGAAATCAATATTTTTTTCTTTTTATTTTATCTGTTTTTTTTTGTACCAAAGTTGATTATGTCAGTTTTTAGCGTTGTCGTCTGGCTAGACGAACATATTTTTAAGCCTATAAAACGTCATATATCGAATTCATTTCAAAATTTATCAATAAAAATTCAAATTTATCACAATGTGCGACGAGTTTTCTTCAAAATTTAAATAAAAATTAAAATATTTGTGGATAAAGTTCAAAGTGTAAAATTTCGTCTGGCCAGACGACAACGCTAAGATGTGTTGAATTTATTCACCGCTAATCGGAGGGTTAAATAATAAAATATATTTTAGTTTTTTTAATCTTGGTTATTTGATAAATTAAACCATTGACTTTGTTACAATTGGCGTTTTTTTAGACAATAAATAACAAAATACGCTCGATCCTCGAAACAGTCGGACTAGTACCATCCGAAAGGACTGCCATATCAGTAGCATTTCCTAAGGTAGTGTTTTTCTCGGTTACAAAAACAACGTTTTAAAGGCATTCTCGCCTTTGATGAGATCAAGTTATCTCCACTACAAGTGGTAGACTAAGTAACTGTGAGTTTTTAAATGTTAACTTTTTCTACATATAATTTGTATGAAAAAAATTTACATTTCAAAACTCACACTTACTAAATACAGCTCCAGATGTGGATAAGAATGCAAATACCTGAATTCGATGGTAACACTACTAAAAAGTTTCACATAATTTAAATTCAATTATAATGAACATTTTATATCAAAGTCTAAAGAAGTATGCACAATACTGCCCTTGGAGCATACGGGGCAGGCATATTCTCAATTGGTAAAAGAAAAATACTAATAACAAATTAACTAACAAAAAATCCAATTAATAGTTACAACTCACTCCTACACAAAACCGTAAAAAACTATAAGGCTAAAAAAACACAAAAACTTAACTATTTCAAATATTAGCAAAGAGTATATATTGTAACGAATTTAGTGCAATTCCTCTTATTTGCAACCTTCTACTAACGTTCGAATCACTAAACTGTTGAATAAATAACTCCACTATTCAATAATGCAAAATTGCCTTTATTCAAGTCTTCACAATAACACTACTACTTCTCGACAGATAGCGTGCTTAAATCAAACTGACTTTTCGTGCCTCAACTGTTGCTGCTTTTATACTGTTTGGTTTCCTCGTTGCACATTTCTAGGCGCATCTATTTCTAGAATATAACTACGTTTATAGCTTCTCATATGCGCGTGTATATGTGAGTGATACTTGCACAAATTTTGCCTACTTTTGGGAGTATCTCAGATATATCCATGTGTTTGTGAGTTGCTCTCCGCTGCTTGTATGGACATATGTATAGACATATTGATTGATTTATTGATGTGCATACAAGTCAATGCTTAGTAGTGGCTTAGAGATGATAGTATCCCTTGGTGTTGCTAATATTTGTTACAATATTAATAAGCGACGTCAGAACGCATACTTTGGCAAATTACTAGATGTTTTCTCAAGGTAGTCGTTGGTTTTTTTTTTGTCAGATGTATTTATAAAAACGCCTTCTATACATTTTCATGGGGTATTTGTGTTTAATTAAATAATTGCATTAAATTCATTAATTAATTCTCTTTCCAAAAATTGTAAATATGCAAAGTCACTTCACCGCATAAAGATATACAGACCAAATCTAAATATTCTCGCGGAATTTTGTTCTCGCGGATTTTTTATTCCCGCGGAAAAATTCCTCCAATTCTTTTCCCCTAGGGAGAAGAATAATTGGGGAATAGGAATTTCGAATTTTCGAAGTCAGCTGTTTTGTCAATTGAAATTTCGTTGCGCATTTCTTATTTTGTTTAAAAAATTGTAAAGTTTAAATATTGTTGCCAATTTGTTTGAAATTAAGAAATAAGGTATAAACAATGCACAT
Organism: Eurosta solidaginis; assembly: GCF_040869045.1. Lineage (NCBI taxonomy): Eukaryota > Metazoa > Arthropoda > Insecta > Diptera > Tephritidae > Eurosta > Eurosta solidaginis. The sequence goes on along the minus strand of NC_090320.1, from coordinate 8,312,951 downwards.
TATTGCATTTAATGTGGTATTCACTGAAATGAGTAATGAATTGGTGCCACAGCAACATCAACAGAGGAGCATAAGTAGAAGACCGGTGGGATAACACAAATCCGCCGGGGTTGCCTGCATTCATTCTGCAAAGCAATTTTCTGGCGGCCAAGTCGAGTTGAGTTCGCCTTTCGCCATATGCCTAAATCTATTTAAGCCTTCTTAAAAAATCCTTGCGCAATTTCTGGTTGGCTGCATCAAATATGCGAAGAGCTCTTCCGTTGCTTATGATATATTTTTCGACTTAAAATAAAGAATATTGTTGTTGTTGTATTAACAGTAAGAATATTGTGGTAGAATGTAATTACATATTTTAGCACAAATTTGTACAAATAAGTGTTCTTTCTTAAAATAACCATTTTCCTTTAACTATTTTGATACATTCCCTTTAATTTAACTAGTGAAAAAACTCCTATGAAATGGCAGAGAAATCTCCCTCTCCCTCACATTCATAATACCTACTTTTCTCCCATAACAGGTTTCCGCTTTTTCGAACATTGTTCAGAATAGGAGGAAAGGAAGAAGTGAAAAAACTCACAAGGAATTTTTATTTAGAATACGAGGAATGGGAGAAGGGAAAAAACTCGCACGGAATTTTCGTTTAGAATTGGGCTGATAGGATGCAGTTAAAGAAAACTAAACAAAACTTCCTTCAGAAAACATTCGGCATGAATTCGTTGCTTTGGCAACAACAAAAGTATCGAGTGACGCCTCTTAACAAATATATACTCTTTGATATTAGCTGTGTCTTTTTTTTACATCTATAGACGTTTACGCTTAAACTTTATATGGACTGCTAAGCTTCAAACTTTATCTACTCTTCCGAAATTGCTGCGCATAAAATTTGTACTACTAAATTTCAATACGCATTATACTCAGATGCAACTGAAATATGTGTCTCTGTTTCACCTCTACACTAATTCTATTAAAAATAGTGTGTCCACTATTCATCGCAACCCATTCAGCTATATGTTATACACTATGGACACCAGAGGTTTGTGTCGGTGCTTTTCGGTACAACATGTTCTGTAGCTAGTTGCCACTAGATGGGTCTCGTAAGCATTATCTTAGTGTCGATAAGCGTTTTTCTTACGCGCAAACGTAGACGTATATACGTGTAAAAAACACGGCTATTATAAGATATAAAAAACCTACCGACCTAAAGACCTACCGTTTAAATCGGTAAAACATTTAAAAACTAAATTCCCACCTTGGAATATCCAAACGGGAATGATAAACACCTTATCCAAACATAACAAGACAACTACGACAAGAGAAATATTCAGAAAAGCCTTCCTACAACTAAAAAGCGAATTAATAGATAACATTATATATACCAACGCGTCTCAGTCGCAGAATAACATAGGGCTAATTGTCAACGCAGAAAGCTCCACAATAATAAAAGCTCACTGTGCAGCATACGCAACAGTATACATTGCGGAAATACTTGCAATTTTATCAGCCACGAATTACACCAAAAACAAGAGGGGAATACGCCATATTCTCAGACTCCCCCTCACAAAACAACAACGAATCCTACCTCAAACTGATTATAAGTACACTCATAAATAGTTGTAATTTGGGTCCCTGGACACACAAATATACCTGGTAACGAACATGCAGGCGAAGTCGCCTAACTAGCTACAACTTCAGCAGTACATACAATAAAAAAACCTTAACCAAAACGAAGTGAATAAATTCCAAGAAAATTACTTTAACCAAAAGAACAACAAATCTGGTACCGAACATCAACATGGCATAAATTGAATAATATAAACAGAATTAATGTAACATAGTTCCCAAACACAAATAACCATGAAAACCTATCCCGAATAGACCTCACCAAATACACAAGACTACTACTCGGACATATATAGGGTTACACGCTTCCCAAGGTAGTCGGTTCTATGTACAGGAGCGACTCAGGATTTTTCCCTAACCAAACAGTTTCTGTTGAATACCCAGCTTAAGAAGTCATCTACGTAAGCATTTTGAGGAAATACGGCACCTGAGAACTCAGCCGTATGAAGCAAAAAAACACAAGCAGGTCCTTGGTGAACTCCACAAACAGGCGTCGGACCTTTATGCCAGGAATTGCCCGGTGAATCCAGTACTCAAAGAACAGTAACCAAAACTTGCGGAAGAGGAACGCATACTCCCCAGGGAAACGCGAGTCACTCTAGCTCAACTTCGTTCTGGATACTGTAACAGGTTAAACTCTTACCTATCCAGAATCAACCCCGACAAACAAAATGTATTCCCCGCTTGCAATGACCTCTCTGAAGTTGGCAAGACAACTTTTACGTGGAAAAAAATTACCTATTGGGAAAATTGCCGTGAATTTGCCGTAATTTATCCGTGAAACAAAAAAATTTGCCGTGGCCATATTTTAGAAAATACAGTGGCAGTTAGCGTGCCACCCTTCACGTGAAGTTAGCGTGCCACCCTCAGAAAACCACCTTAGAGGCCTGCTAGGAAAATAATTCTTGCACAAGAATTTGCCGTAGATAAGTGGCATATTTTATAAATTCGAAAAAAAAAATTTTCCAATTTTTTTATGGTGCACCGTATGGTAAGTGGCATATATATATATAAAAATGAATTGCTGTTCGTTAGTCTCGCTAAAACTCGAGAATGGCTGAACGGATTTATCTTATCTTGGTCTTGAATTATTCGTGGAGGTCTAGGCAAGGTCTAAAAGGTGAGAAAAATTCTAATACTTGCCGGGAAAATACTCAAAACAGCATATTTCCTCGAGATATAGGCCCAAACGTGGACCCGGGTACCCCTAGAGTGTGTTTATAGAATATGGATATCATATGAAAGCTGTTGATGAGTGCTTTAGTAGAGGGTAATTTTCATACCCCTGGGTGACTAGGGTCTCGAGATATAGGCCAAAACGTGGACCCGGGTACCCCTAGAGTGTGTTTATAGAATATGGATATCATATGAAAGCTGTTGATGAGTGCTTTAGTAGAGGGTAATTTTCATACCCCTGGGTGACTAGGGTCTCGAGATATAGGCCAAAACGTGGACCCGGGTACCCCTAGAGTGTGTTTATAGAATATGGATATCATATGAAAGCTGTTGATGAGTGCTTTAGTAGAGGGTAATTTTCATACCCCTGGGTGACTAGGGTCTCGAGATATAGGCCAAAGCGTGGACCCGGGTACCCCTAGGGTGTGTTTATAGAATATGGATATCAAATAAAAGCTGTTGGTGGCTATCAGATGAAAGCTGTTGACGAGTGCTTTAGTAGGGGGTAATTTTCATACCCCTGGGTGACTAGGGTCTCGAGCTATAGGCCAAAAAGTGGACCCAGGTACCCCTAGAATCTGTTTATAGAATATTGATATCAGATTAAAGCTGTTGATGAGTGCTTTAGTAGAGGGTAATTCTCGTACCCCTGGGTAACTAGGGTCTCGAGATATAGGCCAAAACGTGGACCCCGGTACCCCTAGAATGTGTTTATAGAATGTGGATATCAAATGAAAGCTGTTGATGAGTGCTTTATTAGAGGGTAATTTTCATATCCCTGGGTGACTAGGGTCTCGAGATATAGGCCAAAAAGTGGACCCGGGTACCCCTAGAATCTATTTATAGAATATTGATATCAGATTAAAGCTGTTGATGAGTGCTTTAGTAGAGGGTAATTTTCATACCCTTGGGTGACTAGGGTCTCGAGCTATATGCCAAAAAGTGGACCCGGGTACACCTAGAATGTGTTTATAGAATATTGATATCAAATGAAAGCTGTTGATGAGAGCTTTAGTAGAGGGTAATTTTCATACCCCTGGGTGACTAGGGTCTCGAGATATAGGCGAAAACGAGGACCCGGGTACCCCTAAAATGTGTTTATAAAATGTGGATATCAAATGTAAGCTGTTGATGAGTGCTTTATTAGAGGGTAATTTTCATACCCCTGGGTGACTATGGTCTCGGGATATAGGCCAAAATGTGGTCAGACGGAAAAAGCTTATTAAAATGTATGCAGATTGGCCAAATTTAGGGCAGCACAACGTCTGCCGGGTCTTCTAGTATTTTATAAAAATATATAGGCGCATAGTCAAAATAAAATAGGTTTTAAATTTAGTTACAGCTTTTTGATATAATTTTCTATGAGCTATCTGTCAAAAAATCTGCAGCAAAATATAAAATCTATTTTATTTTGACTATGACTATGCGCCATAGTCTTTGCATGTTCCTTCATAAACCATTCCAATAATGCCGCTTAAAATATGAGTTACATATGTACATCTGAGCAGCAACTTTATGATGACCTGTGCATCACTTACGAAAGATTTTTGTATTTGAGTTAGGTAGAAAGCTATGCAAATTTTCTGCATTATGCCTGCTATGGTTTCTATGCTGAAAAGAGTGTGTCAGGCTGGAGCATCCGTAACGCGGGAAACACCCATACGCAAAGATAAATAGATAAAAAAACAGTAGCGATCCTTCTCATCTTTTGATGCAACAGTTAAGGGTAAAAAACGCTGATGCCAATGTCTAGTATTGTACATTTGTACAAATATTAAACAGACACAAAAAACGCCTGCGGTAGCGAACATAGTGGAATAGCCATTATGGCGCCGTCTGTCTGTATTCTACAAACGTTGTTGTTGTTGTCGTAGCAATGCTCGCCCCACCTAATAGCCGCTACCGATCACAAATTGTCATCAATATCCTCTAACGGGAGTCCAAAGAAACTTGCCGTTTCAACAGGGGTGTACCATAAGGAAAGGGGTGTTAGAGGCGTTGGTTCCACATTACAAATGAAGAGATGGTTGGTGTCATGTGGGGACACATTGCAAGCGGGGCATACATTTTGTATGTCGGGGTTGATTCTGGATAGGTAAGAGTTTAACCTGTTACAAAATCCAGAACGAAGTTGAGCAAGAGTGACACGCGTTTCCCTGGGGGGTATGCGTTCCTCTTCCGCGAGTTTTGGATAATTTTCGTTAAGTACTGGATTCACCGGGCAATTCCCGGCATAAAGGTCCGACGCCTGTCTGTTGGGATGCCCAGGTTTCTGGGTATTCAACAGAAACTGTTTGGTCAGCATCTCATTTCTCTCCCTGATGGGGAGCATTCTCGCCTCATTATGCAGATGGTGTTCTGGGGACATAAGAATACAGCCCGTGGCGATTCTGAGAGCAGTATTTTGGCAGGCCTGTAGTTTGTTCCAGTGGGTGATTTTTAGGCTTGGCGACCATATGGGTGACGCATAGCACGTAATCGGCTGGCTAATTGCTTTGTATGTAGTCATGAGCGTTTCTTTATCTTTTCCCCAAGTACTGCCAGCGAGGGATTTGAGGATTTTGTTACGGCTCTGAATTCTCGGAACAATTGCGGCTGCGTGCTCACCAAAATGTAGATCCTGATCAAACGTCACACCCAGGATTTTGGGGTGTAGGACAGTCGGTAGCGTAGTGCCATCGACGTGGATGTTCAAAATGGTCGACATTTGGGACGACCAAGGACTATCATTTCAGTGTGACCCCATCTAATTCTACAAACGTCTGTCTGTTATGTTATGTATATGCATATGCTTCGTACAGAGTCCTTGGAATGTGTGGTAATTCCCACGCAGTTGATAAGAGCTGAACAGCCTTTGATGCAAGTATTAAGACCATAAAAACAGACGCCGACGCCGCGGCGCGCCGCCTGGGTTATGTTGTTGAAATGTTTGTGGTTGTATTAGTACAGTGGTCACCAAAATGAAAACTGTGGCTGTGTGAGTAAAACTAAAATCATCTTATTGGTAGTGGTTTAGTTGTTGATGAAAAATCAATGAGGTAGAACATATGCACGAATGTTTGTTAACACACAAAAATTAATTCGTAAATATGCCATACAAATACTACTTTATTATTTAAACAAAATAAATTGTTAACATTAAACCATGAAAACATTCTGCGCATGAGCGTTTGTTTGCAAAATACTTTTTCGCAAATGCGCAAATAATAGCCTCATCCGATGTTGCTACTCTGCTTGTTCAGAACAGAAGTAGTCCAAAGCTTTAATTTTGTGGGAAAACGCAAACGAAGTTTTATTTTCCCATAGTTTTATTATAAAAATAAGCCTGGCGACAGCGATGGCGATCATTTTTGTCTCTTTAAGTATACTTTATACGTTCTCATAATCTCATCAGCCGTTTATTTAGGTATCATAAAATCTCGAGATATGAAAATTTTGTGTGTAAACCACAAGATGTCTGAAATCATCTTTTAAAACTTTCTGTTTTAGAAGGATTCATAATTTTTTGAAAAATCTAAGTAACATAAAATTATTAAACTATTGTCTCAGTATATAATAGAAGGGATGTTTTCTTGCCAAACTGAACCTCCCTGTACTTATTTTTATATAGCATAACCAACAAACACTTGTACTTATTCTTTTATAGCATGTCAACATCCACTGATAGCAAATCAATGAAAATCACAATAATGGTGTGTTGACTTCCCAACCAGTTTGCGGCACCACCCACATAAACATCAAATTTGCATTTTTGCAATTCAGTCCTCACAGGTGAGCCAGCGGGAGTGGTTGTCTTTTTAAAGACAAAATAACCACTTCGGCTAGCGAGCTGAGTGGAAGGGGCGCTGTCATGGCGCGGGTCACCCTCCACCAGGGCTGGACGACGCGAGTGGTGTCTTCGGACTACTTTTCCCTCCGTCGCCCACCTTGGTGCTTGAGCGGCCCGCTGCCTCAATGACCACATACCCCCTTCCCCCCTCAGCTCGGGCTGCGCGGCAGGGGCGCCGTCATGGCGCGGGGCACCCTTCACCAGGGCTGGACGACGCGAGTGGTGTCTTCGGGCTACTTTTCCCTCCGTCGCCCTGGTCCGGTAAGGAATGACCCGCTGCCCGAACGACCGCACGACCCCTCTCCATAGCTCTGGTTTCAGCCGTGAGCCGATGCGTGCGCACAGGGGCTACCGCTGTGCCGTTAAGGTGCACTTCCCCTCCGCCCACGGGTCGATCCACGGTGCCCTGGCTGGTACAACTCCGCCCCCCTTACGCACCTTCTACTAGTGTGCAAGTAGGGAGGCGGGGGTGTCCAGCGGTGAAACCAGCACTAACGAGTCTTCACAGTCTCTTCCCCAGGTGACCGACCGGCCTACTATCGATTCTGCCGAAGACTGCCGATACCGTCAACCGACCCCGCCTGGAACGAGCCGCCGCTGTCCAGGTAAACCCCATCGCCAGCCTACTTCCCCTCTCACCACGGCCCTGGTACACGCTCCGTAGCCCACCGCCGCTGCCGTCGCCGCTGCTACGCCGACCGTTGGCCGTTTGCCATCCTACCGCCGTTAAGCCGCTGCTACGACGACCGTTGGTCGTTCGCTGTCCTACCGCCGTTAAGCTGCTGCATACGTTACGCCGCTGCTACGACGACCGTAGGTCGTTCGCCGTCCTACCGCCGTTAAGCCGCTGCAACCGTCACGCCGCTGCTACGACGACCGTTGGCCGTCTGCCATCCTACCGCCGTTAAGCCGCTGCATCCGTCCCGCCGCTGCTATGACGACCGTTGGTCGTTCGCCGTCCTACCGCCGTTAAGCTGCTGCATCCCTCACGCCGCTGCTACGACGACCGTTGGCCGTTTGCCATCCTACCGCCGTTAAGCCGCTGAATCCGTCACGCCGCTGCTACGACGACCGTTGGCCGTCTGCCATCCTACCGCCGTAAAGCCGCTGCATCCGTCCCGGCGCTGCTACGACGACCGTTGGTCGTTCACCGTCCTACCGCCGTTAAGCTGCTGCATCCGTCACGCCGCACGTGAAGTTGGCGGTGCACCATAAAAAAAATTTGAAATTTTTTTTTCGAATTTATAAAATATGCCAGTTATCTACGGCAAATTTACGGCAAATTCGTGTGCAAGAATTATTTTCCTAGCTGGCCACTAAGGTGGTTTTCTGAGGGTGGCACGCTAACTTCACGTGAAGTTGGGGGTGCACCATAAAAAAAATTTGAAATTTTTTTTTCGAATTTATAAAATATGCCACTTATCTACGGCAAATTTGCGGCAAATTCGTGTGCAAGAATTGTTTTCCTAGCTGGCCTCTAAGGTGGTTTTCTGAGGGTGGCACGCTAACTTCACGTGAAGTTGGCGGTGCACCATAAAAAAAATTGAAAATTTTTTTTTTTTTTTCGAATTTATAAAATATGTCACTTATCTACGGCAAATTCGTGTGCAAGAATTATTTTCCTAGCAGGCCTCTAAGGTGGTGCACCGCCAACTTCACGTGAAGTTAGCGTGCCACCCTCAGAAAACCACCTTAGAGGAGCTAGGAAAACAATTCTTGCACACGAATTTGCCATAAATTTGCCGTAGATAAGTGGCATATTTTATAAATTCGAAAAAAAAAAATTCAAATTTTTTTTATGGTGCACCGCCAACTTCACGTGAAGTTGGCGTGCCACCCTGTATTTTCTAAAATATGGCCACGGCAAATTTTTTTACTTCACGGATAAATTACGGCAAATTCACGGCAATTTTCCCAATAGGTAATTTTTTTCCACGTAAAAGTTGTCTTGCCAAGTTCAGAGAGGTCTTGCAATGTGTCCCCACATGACACCAACCATCTCTTTAATTGGAGTGTGGAACCAACGCCTCTAACACCCCTTTCATTATGGTCCACCCCTGTTGAAACAGCAAGTTTCCTTGGACTCCCGTTAGAGGATATTGATGACAATTTGTGATCGGTCGCAGCTATTAGGTGGGGCGAAGCACTGCTACAAGAACAACAACTCGGACATATAGGGGATTCTAGAGGTTGGTTAGCGCATTACAAAGCTTTATAGATTCATACACATATTTAGCAGACAAGGCTCTGGCGATCCAAATTTCCTCATGGAACTAGGGGGTGAGGGGGCGGTATAGCCTAGCAGGTTTAATGTGGCCATATTTATTGTTCCCAAGATGGTCGGGCTAGTACCTTAATAGTGTCTTGTTACCGCAACGTACCGGATCTATATCCCGCAAAGGACCAGCAACATGGAAAGCACTGCCTAAAACCTACAACAACCACGCAGGCACACAAAGATCTTACATCAAAAATTACTCAAAAACAACATTCCGAACACATGTACTTACTGTAAAAACAACACCCCACTAATAATAAAACATATCTTCCTCGAATGCCCATCCTTTCATCATTCTAGAAACCAGACATTCCACAATACAACCCACTCCCTTGTTAACCCCTCAATGCCAAATATAGAAGTAATAAATGAATTAATTTTAGAATTCCCAAAAAATACAAAACTTTACTTTCACATTATGCAAACGAATAGCAATTAACTACCTTCAAAAAGTAATTGTTCATTTTCAATTAATGTTGGATTATTTGTAGATTGTATTTCAGGAAAATCAATAGTATTTTCTACATGATTTGAATATGCGCTTAATATGTTGCTTGTCGTAAAAGTAGACGATAAATTTAATATTTCATCTTCATACTCCAATTGTGCAGCATCATCATCTTCAAGGTATTCATCGTCATCATTGAAACTTTCAAACCATTTCAAATAATCATCAGAAGTCTCATTGACGTCGCCAATACCATCGCAATTTGTGGCAATAACTTGAATATTTGTATTAACAGCGACTAAGCTACTTTCTATAATATCGCCGCTCATTGAACTGGTATATTGATTTTTTGAAGAAAATGCTTGTAAATGGCGGCCATCGCCAGCATAAGTATTGTCAACATTGGCACTGGTAGCAACATTTTCCATTGTTTAGTTGTACTCCATCATATGTATGTAAAGAATTAAGGCTTGCACACAAATATTGGCGTTAGGTAGCTTTAGAATTTACTCTTGATAACGCACAGAAAAATTGTTATATAAGAACAATGTTGCGTGATGATTTTCTTTTATTTACTATGCGCTGATAGCATAATTAAATATTAACGTTGACAATTTTAGTTTAAGTAAGTGCACTTTGTATAGTAACTTCGTGGCTAGCTAATACTTAAATGTTTATTGTTTGTCGCAACCATTTTTTTAAATGTCTATTTAAGCAAATTGTGAAATAAGTTACGACTTTTTAAAATATGACACATTCTATTGCGCAAATTAAAGTTTTTCAAACACATAAGAGGGTGTGCAAAATGGAACTTACTGCCGGAAAATAGAAAGAGAAAATATTTGCCTTTGCGCCTGCGCTGAGGACATGGGCGTATACGGTGCAGGGGATGACAAGTGAGCCTGCAACCTCACTATAAGTACGGTGTGTGCATGGTGCGATGAGTCTCCCGCCACTTACTACAATTGGCACCTATGCATCCTTTGATACAACTCAGGTTATTGTTGTAGCGTAAAGATACCCCCGAAAGTTTCGCGGAGTGTCATCGATGTTGATCGTTCCTTGCAGGATATAGATCCGACCATCTCGGGAACGATGTAATGTGACAGAAAGCACCATTAAGGTTTTAGCCCAACCATCGAGCGAACGATTGATATGACTACGATTCAATTTGTTGATCATCCTACCCCCTCCTTCCGTGAGGACTTTGCTAAATAAACAGGACGATAATGCTGTACCTACTACTACTGTGTATGTTTACTGTTTTATATTTATTTTTAAAATATTAATATTCTATTATATCTAGGACTACGCCACTGCCACCAACGAATTTCTCCAGCGGGTTAGGGGGTTACAATATAGCAGCGGTAGATATGCCTGTCGTAAGATCCGGAGCGTACCGGATCTGTATCGGGCAAAGGACCATCACATCGATAACACTCCCCAAAGCCTTCGGGGAGTAACCTTATCGCTACAACCACAACAAGAATTCGTTAAATAGAACATTCTGTGAAATGTTGCACCCAAAAACTTCGACCCAGTAGACGATGTGGAATATTGTTTGCTTAAGCGCAATAATTAGGACTGGTACAAAAAATTCTGCAAATTAAAAAATGCACATAAATTGGTGAGTTATTTTGTTTTTATTCGTACGGAAATACATATTTATATGAGTGACAGGTCATCAAGTTTTGCACAACGGTTTTGTCCACTTTGAGCTATACTGATCGCCCCTTTTTTTACTTCAGCAATGGTTTTTGTTGTGTTACTCTATTTCTAAAGTTTTGCTTCATCGGAGCCCAATTTAGCTCATTTAGCCGCAACTTAGGCCCTTTGGGTCGATTAAAAGTTTTGCAAACACATTGCAGGTACATTGTTATCTTCGAACCAATTTGGATGTGACAAGCGTTTTTCCAAGTCGGGGAAAAATATAGTTGAATCTTTATAACGACGTAGGAATGGCAAGTGACGTTTATGAAGACACTCGTTCACAAAAATTTCTCTTTTGATGGTTCCCATCGTAAAAATCTGCGCGGCGACTCATGCCCGAATACACTAATAACTTTTTCGCCAAATTTTTAATTATACATGGTTTTTCCAGAATTTGGAAAATCCTCTCCAAACTGCAAGCAGTACAGCTGGATACCTGGCAACGTTCTTAGGTAAATTTTCAAGTTCTTTTTGTCGTCCATAAGCCAATAAAATTGTTTGTTTACCAGTCTGGTTTCATAGAGCTTACGTGCAAGAGAAATGCTTTCTAACCTAAGACGATCCTTTGAATTTTCCGAACATTTGGTAAATAACGTTGGGATCGAACTTCCAAATTTTACATTTACGTAACTCTTCGTTAGTATTAATGGTAAAAGTCTAGTTGAGGGGTCGACTGCTAATACACTACCAAAAATATCGAGAGGTGTCAAAAGACGCGTATTAATCTCGAGAACAATAATCCGAAAGCGGAAAATAAAAATTTTATCTCTGTCCGGAAATATTTTACTTTAGCTCACAACTGCTAAAACTCGTCCAACGATATCGGGAGAGCTGTCAACGACGCGTTTTGATCCACGAATCCGAAAGCGGAAATTAAAAATTTTATTTCTGTGAAAAGATATTTCCAAAAAACCGAAAAATGGCCCCGGAGGGCCCCGGAACCGGGGGTGGGATCCATAGTATTTTTGCGCAGAACACCTTTCTGCATTGGCGGCCTTCGGCCGCGCTTATAAAAAATTACCCTGGGTGGGTGCAAAGCCGGTTTGGAGACCAAAGCTATATCCGCGCAAAACACTTTTACCTGCAATTTCTTGTGGGTACTACAAAATCATCAAAATTACAACAACCACTTGCAAATTTTCGAATTAGTTTGCAAATATCTCCGAAAAGAAATGAAATTTCCAATTTCCGCTTTCGGATTTGTGGTTCTGGGATCAAAACGCGTCTTTTGACACTTCTCTCGATATTTTTGGACAAGTTTTAGTAGTTGTGAGCTAAAGTAAAGAATTACCGGAAATATTTGCAGTTGAAGTCTATATTCATGTGGTTGTTGTAAAGTTGTCGTACCCACAAAAAAAATTGTGAACATAAGTGTTTTGTGCGGATATAGTTTTGGTCTCCAAACCGGTGTTGGACCCACCCAGGGTAATTTTTTTAAGCGCGGCCGAAGGCCGCCAACGCAGAAAGGTGTTCCGTGGAAAAATAATATGGCTCCCACCCCCGTTCTCGGAGGGACCCACGGGACATTTGTATTTGTATTTTGTATTTTATTAATTTTTTTCCTAACACAACAATTTGACAAAATTATTTTATAGTGCTAGTCAGAACAGTGACAGAACAAAGGCGAAAATTCAAAAAATGTTTCAATAACTTAGAATAAACAATAGATAATTTGTAAAATAAGACTTAATGGTTACAATAAATTTTAAAGAGCTTAGCCTAGGGACACAGAACAGAAATAAGAATAAAGGGGACATTGCAAGGGTAGGTAGTACAGTAATAATATTAGGTTCTATCCTTTGAGGAAATAGGAGGTGGCAAGAAAAACGGATAGAAGATCAGTAAAGAGAGTCAGTTGAAGAAGGAGAGGTGAGTCAATTAAAGAACAAGATTAATTCTTTTTTCGTTAATATCGTTTGAACGGCTTAAAATTTTTCTTTTCCGCCTTCGGAAGTTGATGTATCAAATCAAAAAAAAAAATTATAGTCAGCTGTCCCATGCTGCCACCTTGTATCGTTCCGCCATGCTTGAAACACAATTCAAAAATAATTTATTCAGTCTACTATGTCGTTAGTGAAAAATATGTAGCATTGTGAATGAAACTAAGTGTGATATCTTCTGCATAGACGTCAAAATTCCAAAGTGATTGGATCACCTGATTTGTAATTGACTATCGCTCTCTCATTCTGTATCTCTTTCTATCACCCGATGAAGATAGGTGCCGCCATATTGAGCACCCTGTCAAAAAGCTAAAAAGTAGCCATGTTGAACATCCTGTCAGGAGGTTGACAGATAAGATATCACACTTAGTTTCATTCACTATGATATGTAGGGCGTTTAATTTGCAGTGTCTTTATCGATAATACACAAGGGAAGTTCGGGTAGTGTTTTTTATGTTAAAGAAAACGATACTAAAGGGCCCTTTACTGATACTTAGCATAGACTTGAGTTGACTGGGCGTAAACTTGTCAACTTAGCCACGATTATACTCCACTTAGCGCATACAATCTGGCATCATAATCAGCTTTGAAATTTACTTTTTAATTAATGTCAATTTGTATGACAAAATGTGAAAATGAAATGGAAACAAACAAATGGCATCTCAAAATGTAAACGTCACTTAGAACTTACATAGAAAATCAAAATTCAACAGACTTCTAAGTCAAGTGTTGCCAAGTTTTGAGTAATCAGTAACATGCAATGTTCATTTAACAGAACCGTAAGTGACAGTTCTCAAGTCAAGTCAAATCTATGCTAAGTATGAGTAATGGGCCCTTAAATCTTATCAAAAACATTCATGTTCTTATAAATATCTGTCCCACCATCGGTAAAACACTGGCTACGCCTGTGATTAGCAACCCATATATATTTTCGTCACCCTTAGGGGTGCAAATTTTGTATATTAGAGAGACATAAATATATATTAATGCATTTTCATCTTATCAACCATTTACATATATACAGCTGTATCAATACTGTTTTAAACTCTTTATTATACTCACTTCAAATAAGTAGAAATTTCAGTATTTAATAATGCATTAATGTTCTTAACCTTTTGTTATACTAATTTTCACAATTATATTCCGTTACGTACACCAGGTACACGGAAAACACGAAACCACATTCGGTCCAGTAATCATAAATTTGATGAAGACCCAATCTCGTGAGGCAGTTTTCTCTCATAACAAAATACAGCCTTAGAAAAATTAACCACAAATTTGCTATTGCTTCAAAAAGAAAAATTCTAATAAAATATGATGGTCTACGTTTAAACAATTTTTCACAAGACCCTTTATTTTAATTTAAAATAGACAATTACACTTTCAAGCCCAGCCTAAAACTTTTGATAGCTAATTATTTTTCCCAAACACAAATTCCGACCACTTCGCAAATACGTTCACTGCTTTTATTATTAGTAAATGAATTGTGGAACGAATCATCAATGTCAAAATTTTTATCAATGACGTAGTGTTGTAAAACACAAATTTCGTTGCCAGACTTTGTCGTTACTACATTCTTGTATTTATAATTTTTAAAAACGCACTGCGGCAGTTTTCTGTTAAAAATGTCTCATGCACATATAAATTGTATGAGAGCGACCGAAATTGAATTTACTGCGTAAAAAGCTAACTCGATTTCCAATTTTTGATCTGCGTGACATTTCGGTTTGATGTTTGCATACATATTTTATATTGTCGCAACGCATGCTTATTTCGGTTAGGGCAAAAAAAGCCGTTTAAGTGCGTTCGTTGAAAAACCGCAGTGCGTTTTTATTAGGTTGGCATGTTACACAAGTTTTTAAAGTCAAACTGACAATTCTACCATAAATTGCTTTGTATTTTTTTATCGTACTATTGTTTAATCAATTACTTCAGTGCATTTGCTTGCGATGGGTTGGTGTCCTCGTAGTTCAGTCTTGCAGGGAAGGTTAAACGCAAAAGCGAATAAAGCCAATATAAAGGCCCAAGAGCATATTTTGCCAAATTCCAACATCGAATATACTAATTCCATCCATCTGAATCTAAATTCCTTCCCTATTCTCAAATTTATAAATCACATACATACCTTCTTTTGTATATAACGTCCTTACAACTTTTAAACAATTTTCCCCATCAGAATTTCTTGCTGCATGATACAGCAGATCTGTATGACTCATTTGTGCCCCATTGCGTCGTATATCATTTTCGTCATTCAATGCTCCTTTGCACTGACCTTTCGAAACGAAATCACATAAAAGTGAAACAAAACGTGGTGATGTATCCTGACATATCTTATTATGTGTTGCCAAAATTCGAACCCGTTGCAATGCCTCTATCTCGAGTTCGAAACGTGTTGGCTGCTCTCTAGACTCCGATATTGAAACAAATGAACTGCAACCACTACTTAATGATGATATGCTATCCATATTGAGAGATTGCATAACAGTTACGGCTTTTTTAGCATTACACTCTACTTGAGTTTTTAGTAATTTGAATGTATTTTCAAAACCTTTACTTGTTTGTGATGGTTTTGTAGTTATAAAAAGTGGATTTTCGAAGCTCGTTTCAAGTTTCGTAGAGAGTGATGACGACGATGGTATGGAAAGCAATGACGATTTTGACGGCGTACAGGAAACACCAGTTGAATCAAGTAAACCACCTTTAAAATCTGCGCTAATATCATCTAAAGACAAATCCAACAAAGGCTCATTTGATTGATCAGAAATTTTAGAAAAATCCGCACAACTTCCATGATCCCTGGCAACATCAATGTTGCTAACATCATTCTTCCGACGTTTTGAACAAATGTCCGCATCGCCGTATTTGAATTCTCTTGGTGCAATTATATTGCTTTGTGGCACATAAGGTTCTCTTTGATTAGACATGTTCATTGTTTTTTTTTTTTTGTTTTTTGTTCATATTAATTTGTAGCTTGGTATGATTAGAAAGTTTTTCATCGTTGTATAAATTTATTATTTTGGCACAATTTAGAAATAAATTTGGATGGATCTAAATAATCTAAATGTCAATTATTGTTCATTTGAATTGGACTGAACGTTATGGTGATTGATGGAGTGTAGTAAACTCGTTTCGAATTCGAGATGGCTATATGCCTTATTCAGTAGTTCGGTTCCAAAGGAAATGTAGAAAGAATACACCTAAAGGCAGATTTACATAGATTCACTTACGGGATATGACTCTAGGCTCAAAAGATATTTTTGACGCAATTGTGTATGAAATGTGTTTGACGAATGTGGACAACAAGTGCAAAATTTTAACAAATCTGCATCTGTTGGCGTTTAATAAGGGGAGTGGCTTAGTCTTGTAAATGGTGCACGGATTGTTAAATCACAAGAAATTACACGCAAACAATTAAAACGCTTTATAGTGCGTATTGTAAGTAACTTAAGTATATTTATTTATTAATACTAGGGCTGGGACTATCCGCATATTCGAATATCCATACGGATATCCGTTGACACAGATAAAATCTGGACGGCACGGATATCCGGTTAATAGTCCTTTGTGAAACTATCCGGATATCCGGATTTATGAAGATCCGGTTAATAACCGTATTTCTGGATATCCAGTGAAAGCAATAAATTGATGTACCATATATGTATGTTTATCTAACATTAATAACAATAAATTCAATTAACAGCGTTTTTTTACAATAATAAACAAATGGCACTGGTCTTAATTTCACTTGTTTGTAAAATTGTAGCGTTTTAATATTTGACGTTAATTTAATAATCTACAAACATATTTCGTGAATAATTTTTCGATGTTTGCTTTGTTAAATTCTGATATGCAGATATTCAACTTTTATATTCCAGTATCCGGACATACGAATATCCGGATTTTCCGTTTACGTATCCGGATAGCCGAACAGCGGATCGTTGGCTATGATATGTACAATTGATCATTGATCAATCATTAAGCGCTAATGCGCATTTGAGTATTTTTGGACCACATTTCCTATCGCTCAACTGACGAAACCATGTTTACAACGTATCTGAAAAAAATGTGCTCACCGAAAGGGCCCACTGAGTTCCATGAGACCTAGTTTACCTATATGATTAAATAACTAAATTTCCCATATAAATGTTTCCCTTCGATAATCAGCAATTATGAACAAAATTTGGAGATAGCGATTTTTTTCCTAGTCCTAGAACCATCTCTAGGGTGTCATCTATAAATGGAAGCACGAAATAGTCATCATTCGGTGTGGTTTGTAGCTGCCTATCACGCTTAATTCTCACGGGAATGCTCTGGATAATTGAGAGACTTCAGCAACTAAACAAATTATCTGGCTCACAAACTGAACCAAACATCCATTTGGATTTATTTGATTAAAAATTGTGGAGTGTAAACCACTGATCATCAGTGGTGTAAACGTGGTCTAAGGTTGGTTGAATAAGCAGTATAAGGACCGGTTTATCAGAAGTTGGTTAAGCTAAGCTTAAATTAAGTTTGCTTAAACTCTAGTCAAATTTAAACTCCAGTTAAACTACTGAGCAGTTTTTCAGATACAGTTTAAGGACGCCTTCGGGGTATGTTGTTTTGTGCGGCAGCATTGGTTTTTTTATTATCTATATAATTTGTAGATACGGCAACAGCTGGATTTTTGCCGTCATCCAGTGAGTTTTACAGCTCCGGATCACGCTCAATTCTCACGGGAATGCTCTGGATCATTCAGACTTGAGAAGCAGAGGTCGTGATATTTTCGCACACGTGAAATGTGAGAAAGGCTAAACAGCGACATCTATTTTTGAAAAAGTATATTTATTAAAGGCAGCGTTGCCAAACTAAAGACAAGTAATTAACAAATTATCTGGCTCCCACATAGAACCAGACTTTTATCTGGATTTATCTGGCTCAAATCGTTGTTGCATTTACATGCAAAATTATTTATCTGGCTCAAGATCTTTGTCACCGGATTATGGCTTTTGTTTACCCAACAAACATGCGAAAAAAATTCTCCGGCGAAATATATAACTAGTTCCACAAGTGATATCCAATATCATTATATAATTATTCTTAAACCAGATAGTTATCGAGTGGATATCCAACTTCATTCTCCAGTCACTATCCAACTTTTGAGAAATTTTGTAAAACTAAAAGTTTTCCAGTTGATCTCCAACGTCATTTATATTTTCCAATCATTATTCAAATTTCAAGAGATTTTGAGAAATGTACAGTTCTCAAATGAATATTCAAACCATTTCTCCAGTTGATATCTTACATTATATATCGAGTTGAGGTGGAGTTGAAAAAAAATCTCCAAAACCAACAGCAGTTTATTGTGAGAAATAAACATCTGGTTGATAGCAGTTATGAAGCGTAATTAATCAAAAATAAATTATTTAAGCGGCCGCCTTGGTGTGATGGTAGCGTTCTCCGCCTACGCCACCGAAGATCCAACATCAACACCATGCAATCTTACATTTGAGTGCAGTTAGATAACCAAGTTGTTAATTACATTCTTTCAACTTAAGTTATAGCATATTTTGCTTTATAAAATATTCCCTCTTTTGCTGAGTACGCTATGATTCTTGAGCTGAACCACTGTTTTGAAACAACTCTTGAGATTTTAGAAGTATGCCTAGTTATCAACTTGAGCTCTAATGGTACTCAAGCCCAAGTGCTTGTTGGGTATATTCGACGCCATTTCGTACGAACGCAAATAACTGATAGGTTAACTAGAATTTAATCCAGTCAGATCGACCACTTAAGCTCAGCTTAAACTTCAGTTAAAGTAGACTGAAAAACTGCAGAATAAGTTTAGACGTAGTTTAACTGACAAACTGAGTTGAACTTGTACAGAAAAACGATGGATAAAACTACGCTCTAACGGCGCTTCATAAGATACTTCAAGTAAGATGAGCAGTAAAATGTTATGTTTTCATAGAAAGTAAATTATCAGTTGAAAGCAGTCTCCCAAACAAGCTTTATTTGGTTAAACACACTTTACATATTTTGGATTGAAAAATCATGGGTTTTAAATGTTGTTATTGTTTTCATCAGTATAGTTGCTATCTGAGACTGATCGAAATTATAAAACGGCCGTCGTGGTGTGGTGGTAGCGTGCTCCGCCTGTAACACCGAATATCCTGCGTTCAGGCCCAGGGCAAAGCAAAATCAAAGTTTTATAACCAATTATTTTCGATAAAAGAACCCGGTCGCCCTTCGGCAGTTATTTGGCAAGCACTTACGAGTTTATTTCGGCCATGAAAAGCTTCTCAATTAAAACACATGCCGTTCGGAATTGGCCTAAAACATGTAGGTCCCGCCCCGCCAATTTGTAGGAAAAATTAAAAGGAGCACGACACAAATTGGAGAAGCTCTGGCTAAACGCTCTTCGGCGGTTATCGCGCCTTACATTTATTTATTTTATTAATATAATTACGTATGCGCACATCAAAGTCACGCACATTACAAGACGATACGTATATAAATACAATTATGGATATTTTTGCGTTGGCATGCTTTTATGTAACACTAAAGAACGAAAATTTAAAAATATCATGTAGTATATTAATAAGTATCTTTCGTTAAAGCAATACCGCCTAAAATAGCCAACACGCGGCAGCAGTCAATGGGTGAAATTTTTTATTCAACGATTTTCATCGCCTACTAGAGTTCTGCAAGCACTATCCGTTCAGCCCACCACCCTTCCCATGAACTTGAGTCTTTTTTTGTAATGGTCAGTCACACGACTTGGAAAACTTTTTATAATTTAACTCCAAGTTTGATTAACACAATATTCCATCACACCCCGTATATCCCTTGGTTTTACACCAATACTTTTGTCATTCACTTTTTATTATAATTTCATTTACAATCACAAGAGCCGCACCACATTCAAATTATTTAAACAAAAAAAAATATACCGAATAAGTAATCTACGTTCCGAAATGAACATGAACAGTGGAATGAAAAAAATTTGCGTAATAAATTTTTTAACAAAAGTGAAACAAACGGAGAAATGTCAAACCCGAATGAATATAGAGCAGGGTTGTTTTAAAGTGTAACTGATGGCCGCCCACAATGAACTTTTTCATATACATATGTGTGTTCAAAGCAAACATCATAGATTGATAGGAATCTTTTGCTTACGCTCTCATATTTTCGCTCTCACGAGGGATTTATCTTCTAGTTGTTGCTGGCAACAATCACAGATAAATCCCTCGCGCCAGCTGAAGCGGGTGCCAGAAAAAAAAATGTGCCAGCCAAAACGAAAAACGTGCCAACAATTTTGGTAAACTTTAGTTTGACCTACAACTGTAGAATAGCGTTCAAAAATTATGGGAAAAGGATAAAAATGCTTGTTTTAGTGTAAGTATTATTAGTTCGAAGGCGGAGGGTAAAAATTATTTCCCATTCAAAAGTTATCACTAAAAATAGGTTTTGTAAATATGAACTCCGGTGCAACCAGTCCATTTTGATCACAGAACCTGGAACGCCAGACATGTAGGATAAGCCCTATCCATTAAATAATGTTTACTATTATATCATAGGTCCGATTTACTGAAATTTCAAAAGAATATATGGTTTTCACTGCGAGTTAAATGCGTTACAATATTTGACTAATTAATTTAATCGAAATGTAAATTTTACTTACATTTGTTTATATTTAACTCTAAATAGTCGTATTATTGTAAAATAACTTTAAGGAAATAAATATTTTACGACTATCATTTATTAAATGATTGAAACTATAATCGCCGAAATGTAAGTCAAAAATCCCCATTTTCAGATCTACTCATTTTTGTTTGGAGTGGCATCATTGATAAATGTTATAAAAAATGTGCATTTTGACAGCGCTCTCTCGAAACAAAGAGTTGCAAATCCATTCATCTATGGCAAACATCGCCACATTCTATTTTTCCATTCACATAGAAAATTTCGCGAATAAACATTCGCACTAAACAACAAAAATACTTGGTAACATATTTTGTCTCCTATTCTTTTGTTAAAATGCATTTTTTAATTGGAAAAACATTGGAAAAGTACCAGAGAGTGGGACAAATAATTTCGCTTGCAAAGCGTGAAAGTACCACAGCCAAAGCAAATGTCGAATTCTTTGCTTTATATGTAGCAAAAGTTGAAGATTGCCAACTTTTGTACGTCAGATGGCACTAGTGTGGCTCGATCTGCCGTTCGCACGTAAAAATACGTGCACGTGCATGCTCACCAAGCATAAGATTGCTTCGAAAGCTTGCATTTTTATTTCCAACAGAACATCACTTACTTGCGGAAACGAGGAAACTGACAGCAGAGTTGGCTGGGTAATAATTTACAACAGGAGTCGACTTCTTATACGTCCCCCCAGCGGGTTAGGGGGCTTAGAATATACCCGCGGCAGGTATGCCTGTGGTAAGAGGCGACTGAAACACCTAATTTTTAACCTCACCTACCCGTGGCGAATCCTTTTTCTTTAGCAGCCGAGGCTCTGACGACCCCAAGCTCCATGGAACTAGGGGGTGGGGAGCGGAATGGCCTAGAAGGATTAATGTGATCATATAAAATCGTTTCCAAGGTGGACGGACTTGTACCACTACATACAAAGCAATAAGCCAGCCGATTACGTGTTACGCGTCACCCATATGGTCGCCAAGCCTAAAAATTACCCACTGGAAGAAACTACAGGCCTGCCAGGGACGGGCTGTCTTCTTATGTCCCCAGAACACCATCTGCATAATGAGGCGAGAATACTCCCCATCAGGGAGAGAAATGAGATGCTGACCAAACAGTTCCTGTTGAATACCCAGAAACCTGAGCATCCCAACAGACATCTGATTGATGAACCAGCACCGCCTAGGGGCTTAAGGAGTCATCTCCGTAAGCATTTTGAGGAAATACGGCACCTGAGAACCCAGCCGTATGAAGCGAAAAAACACAAGCAGGTCCTTGGTGATCGGTGATCTCCATAAACAGGCGTCGGACTTTTATGCCGGGAATTGCCCGGTGAATTCAGTACTTAAAGAAAAATATCCAAAACTCGCGGAAGAGGAACGCATACTCCCCAGGGAAACGCGTGTCACTCTTGCTCAACTTCGTTCTGGATACTGTAACAGGTTAAACTCTTACCTATCCAGAATCAACCCCGACATACAAAATGTATACCCCGCTTGCAATGTGTCTCCACATGACACCAACCATCTCTTTAATTGTAATGTGGAACCAACGCCTCTAACACCCCTTTCCTTATGGTCAACCCCTGTTGAAACGGCAAGTTTCCTTGGACTCCCGTTAGAGGATATTGATAACAATTTGTGATCGGTCGCGGCTGTTAGGTGGGGCGAAGCATTGTTACAACAACAACAACGGGCTTGTACCCTAATGGTTCTTGTTTCCAGAACGTACCGGATCTTTGTCCGACAAAGGACCACCAACATCGATAACACTCCCTTAAACCTTGGAGGAGTGTCTTTATCGCTTCAACAATAACAATTGCTAGTACACGTCCAAAAATATCTGGAGGTGTCAAATGACGCGTATAGACCTCACTATTTAAAAAATGTTCGAGTCGTTCAAAATATATTAACGAAAAGCCGAAAAATGACCCCGGGCCCCTCCGAAACCGGGGGCGGGATACTTAGTATTTTTGGGAACACCTTTCTGTATTGGTTGCCTTCGGCAGGACTTATAAAAAATTTTCCTGGCCGGTACACCAATGGTGTGAAAAATCCGTGCAAAGTCCCTTTGTACACAAAATATTTTACTGTCTACAAGAAAATTGCAAGTCATGTGAAAATTGTCAACTTCAGCAGCAAATATCTCCGGACAGTGTTAAAATTTTTCCTTACCGCTTTCATATGATTGTTGTGGAGGTGTGGAGGTCAATATGCGTCGTTTGAGATATCTCCAAATATTTGGAAATTATAAATAAACGATTTATAGATTTGGATTCCAAAT
This sequence comes from Eurosta solidaginis, assembly GCF_040869045.1. Taxonomy (NCBI): domain Eukaryota; kingdom Metazoa; phylum Arthropoda; class Insecta; order Diptera; family Tephritidae; genus Eurosta; species Eurosta solidaginis. Next base: position 8,289,990 of record NC_090320.1, on the reverse strand, counting down.
AAGAGCGAAAAAGGGACCCGTACATGATGTATGTAAATCCCCACTAAAGTACTTCCAAAAAAAAGTTTATGCCCTTGAAATCAGAGGTAAGCAATTTTTTATTCTTTTAGAGATGGTGAGTTTGTGATCTGCACTTGTGCCAAAAGTACTTTATCTTTATACCTGCTATATATACATACGGACAATTGTATACAAGTAAATTAGAAATGTATGAATAAAAAAGATCGAGATCTAAAAGTAAAATCGCGTAGTTATATGTATAATTAATATCAGGGACGGATGAAACATGTGATCAGTTTGGTTCAGCGGTGCGGACCGTTTTTGAACTTTGGATTGGTTCGTTACAGCGGTTTTTTGGATCTTTGAACAGAATTTTCGAGGGAAGGTGAGACTGAGAAAGAGATAGAATTAGATGAAGATTGAGATAGATGGTGGGGAAGGGAGGATTGAGCTAGGGAGAAAAGAAGGGACGAAAAAGACGGAGATGGAGATGCATCTCAGAGAGGGGAGTGAATAAAAGGATAAAGAAAAGAGGGAGGGAGAGTAAGAGGTAAAATAATTCTTAAAAGTTATGCAGATAGACCAAACAACTTTAGCTGCATAACTTTTAATACCAAACATAGGACAGAGCAATCTCTCCGCAATCGTACCGAAAATCTAGAGCCACAATAAAATCCTCAAATCCTTGCTGGTAGTACTTGGGGTAAAGATAAAGAAAAGCTCATTACTACTTGCAAAGCAATTGGCCAGCCGATTGCATGCTATGCGTCCCCGATATGGTCGCCAATCCTAAAGACTACTCACTGGAAGAAGCTACAGGCCTGCCAAAATACTGCCCTCAGAACAGCCATGGGTTGTCTTCTTATGTCCCCAGAACACCATCTACTTAATGAGGCGAGAATACTCCCCATTAGGGAGAGAAATGAAATGCTAACCACACAGTTCCTGTTTAATACCCAGAAACCTGGGCATCCCAACAGACATCTGATTGATGAGCCAACACCGCCCAGGGGCTTAATGAGTCATCTCCGTAAACATTATGAGGAAATAAGGCACCTGAGAACACAGCTCTATGAAGCTAAAAAACATAAGCAGGTCCTTGGTGAACTCCATAAACAGGCATCGGACCTCTATGTCAGGAATTGCCCGGTGAATCCTTTACTCAAAGAACAATACCCAAAACTTGTCAGCCGAGCAAACCTCTTGTGAAATGAATATTTAGGTGTTCTCATCCCGTTGACGTTTCCCTTATTCTGACGAGTTCGGCATGCATAATTTAGAGGGTAGTCTATTATACAGAACTGCCTTTGAGTTCTACTATGATCGTAGTAGATTTTACTATACGTTTAGAAATATTATAACTATATAAGCCGTTACTAGTATTGTTTAGCCAAAAAGATTAACGTAACTTTGTATTCCCTAACAGAATATAGACAAAATTTTGCTGAAAACCATGGTACAATTACCAGGTAGAAGCATTAGCGAAAATGCAACCCTCCCGTGTATTTTGTTGTTGCCGATTGTACATACACTGTCAATCGTTCTTTCAGTTTCTTCTGTCAAAAGTGATGGAAGAAGAAAACGTCACATGTGATTTTCGTCAACAAAGCCAAAACAAAAAAAATAAAAAAGTTGGTTTGCTGATGAAGCTGGAGGAAAAAGGCATTTTAAATAGAAAATAAAGGTAATTAGCTGTTTTTTAAATGATATTTATTTAATTTATTGTTATTATTTATTTACATATAGCAGCTGAATCACTTCTTCAACGTTTCCAGCGCATCAACTCTTGGTAATTCTATATGACAGCATGACACTGATAATATGCGTCCATAAATATCGAGAGAGGTGTTAAAAGACGCGCATTGACCTCGACAACAATAATCAGAAGGCGGAGGTAAAATATTTTGTGTTGGACAAGAGATATTTGCAAAAGAAGTTGAAAATTTTCAATTGAAAATTTTCATGTGCGCGTTGTAATGTTGATGATATTTGTACCCACAAAAAAAATTGTGGACATAAGTGTTTTGCGCAGATATAGTTTTGGTCTCCAAACCGGTGTTGGACCCACCCAGATTAACTTTTTATAAGCGCGGCCGAAGGCCGCCAGCGCAAAAATACTATGGATCTCACCCCGGTCTCGAAGCACTCCGGTGTCATTTTTCGGTTTTTTGGGAATATCTTTTGAACGAGCTAAAATTTTTCTTTTCCGCCTTCGGATTATTGTTATTGGATTTGGTGCTGCATGTTATCTTGCACTCAAAGAAATGGAATATGATAAGAAATTTATAGATTTTCTGTCGAAACGTTTATATGATCGCATCACTTCAAGATTATCACATGGTATATGTAATGGTGATCCAGAGCAAAGGTATAGTGGTTTATTAAATTTATCATTACTTATGGCCTTAAAAGATGTGGCGTTGTCTAGTGCCTCAGCATGTACTTCTGCATCACTGGAACCTACGTGCGATTGGAACTGATAAGGATTTGGCACATAGTTCAATAAGGTATACGAGTTTACCGTACTGAATTGTTTAGTTAATTTGAAAGTAATTTATTGTTAAATTTTTATAGATTTGGTATTGGTTGTTTTACCACCATTGAAGAGGTTGATTATATTACCGATACCTGCATCAAACATGTCGAACGTTTACGTGAAATGTCTCCATTATGGGAGATTGTGCTAGAACCAATTGATTTGAAAAATATCCAATGGTCGCAACATTAATTTTGTTTATGATATATAAATAAGGGACCATTTGTATGGTATGCATCTTTTAGTGTATGTATTTATATTCCAAAGCAGTTTAATGTAAAGTGAGATACAACTTTTTTGGAATTATATTGTTCCTACTTTATCTGCCTAAGGTCGTTATTTTGTAGTATTAGAATTATATTGGGAAATGCTATTGCTAAATGGTTTTTGTAGTGGACCTTATTTTCAATACATGTATGTATGAGTGCTAACGTTACTGTCTCCAAGAGATGTTGAAAATTTGGGATGAGATTGTATATAAAATGCTGAGTTAATAGTATGTTCATGAATAAGTACTGATTTATTTTATAATTTCATGTATTTTGTAAAGTAAAAATTAAGTAATTTAGTAACCTAATAAATATCGAAGATACATATATACATAATAACGTTTAATGTTGGAAACTCGTCGTGTCGGTATTTGAGGTGCAGATTTCTTTGAAGAATATGTACTCTTTTTTAATTAAAAAAAGCACGGTTGTGTTGAATACTAGTTCGGTTGTAGTACTGACTTCAATTACGGTTCCGGGTTTTCCTTCTGGCTCTAGCCAGGAGGCTTGTGTAGCAATTTCGGCTTTAGGTTGGATCTGGGGCCCTATTCAGTAACTGTGAGTTTTAAAATGTACACTTTTTCTTCATATAATTTGTATGAAAGAAAAATGTACATTTCAAAACTCATAGTTACTGAATAGGGCCTCTGGTATCGGTACCTGCTACGGTAAAAGTTCGGCTTGGAAGATTTCCCTTTTCAACTCCAGTATCGGTTATACTCCAGTTTTTTTCTTGTCATATGGATGATATAAATAATCCAAAAGTAAATCTATAGCATGTAAAACATAATTGTCTAGCAATATTTTCTCTTCGCAAACTGTTTGTGGCCCTGATAAGGGCAGCTTTTCGTAGGTATATTTGTTTAGCATTTTTTTCTCTTTGTTGACTAGTGGTGGCCCTGATAACAGCAGTTTTGCGTATACTTGTATAGCATATTTTCGCTCTTTCCAAACTAATGGTGACCCTGAAACTAGGGGAGGTTACTGCGTCTGGGTTTAACGGCTTATTCGTGGTACATCATGCATATCCGTTTGTGTGCTGCAGCTGTTCCGTGCGAAGTATTGACATTTGGCTCCAACGGTGTCACTTAAAAAAAAGCCAACATGTAGAAGGGACTTTATTATTTATACTTCGTCCTTCCTTCACGTTGTAGTGGCGAAAGTATTGTCCGATATTTTGGTGGATAACTGTAGGAATGACCGTTGGGGACGATGACTCTTGATTAACACTGCTAAGTCACATAAAATTATATTATATTTTTTATCTTACAACATTCGGGAAACAATATTTACATCAAAGACGGTAAATATAGCGATGGGGTGGAGTTCGGCATCAAATTTACTCTCTGAGCTCCCACAATAAGGTCACAGGCCCGAAAATGGAGCGAAAAAGTTTAGCCATTTTAGGGAAGCTAACGCCACAAGCTTTTTCCCAATTTTTCCTTCTCCTTGATCTTGCGGGGTAATTCTTTACTTTAGCTCACAACTGCAAAAACTCGTGCAAAAATATCGGGAGGTGTCAAAAAAATGCGTTTTAGACTCAGGACGACGAATCCGAAAGCGAAAATTAAAAATTTCATTTCTGTCAAAAAATATTCCCAAAAAACTGAAAAATGGCACCGGAGCGCTCCGAACCCGGGGGTGGAATCCATAGTATTTTTTCGCAGGTAATAGTCTAGTTGAGGGGTAGACTGCTAATACGCTACCAAAAATATCGAGAGAGGTGTCAAACGACGCGTCTTGACATCAGTATTAATAATCCGAAGGCGGAAAATATTCGTTCAAAAGATATTAACGAAAAACCAAAAAAAGACCCGCGGGTACCTCCGAAAGCGGGGGGTGGGATTTATAGTAATTTTACGCAGAACACCTTTCTGCGTTGGCGGCCTTCGACCGCGTTTATGAAAAATTACCATGGGAGACCTAATCTATATCCACGCAAAACACTTTTACCCACAGTTTTTTTTGTGGGTACACAACACCATCAAAATTATAATAGCCACATGAAAATTTTCAACTTTGTAAATATATCTGGAAAGAAATAAAATTTTCAATTTCAGTTTTCGGATTCGTGGTCCTGGGTCCAAAGCGCGTCTTTTGACACCTCTCCCGATATTTTTGGCCGAGTTTTAGTAGTTGTGAGCTAAAGTAAAGAATTACCTAATAAATTTTCACATCAAAAGTAAATAAACAGAAAATGTAAACATAAACTAAGTTTGACATTTTATGACCACTTTCGAATGAAAAAACATGTAATATGCAACTCTGATGCTTTTACCTGGTTATTGTACCATGCTGAAAACTAATTTATTTGAAGATTCTGTACGAAAAATTAAACAATCAAAATTTATTACTTTTGAAATACACGTAAATACTGACATTTAGAGCTGCCGAAAAAAATGAGATTATGTTGTTGACATCACCTTTATTATTACATCATGATGATTGAATCATGCTATCCAATATAATTTCGATAGAACTGTGACGTGAGCAGGGATCGCCTGATACTAGAAAAATTCCGTATCTTAATCGACAAGGCGACGTTGCAACAGGAAAATGCTGGTCTAATTATTTCTTGCAAAAACGGAAAATTCAATTCATAAAACAATTTCGAAATGTTAGGGAACTGCCCAACAACCAAAATTAGTGATCATCCTAGAAATCAAACGCACAATAACTCTTGGCAACAAGTGCTACTATGTATTAAGTAGGCAATAGAGAAATAAAGTCCTCCCTCGACGAACAAAAATCACGCTTCGGCAAAAAAGTATTAAAATCGACCACCGTATTTGGAAGCAGAGGAGAGAGGAGACCTCATCTGAGTTGGACTTCCAATCAACAAATGCTAAACATCTTGTTTACTGTTTACAAATTATTGTAACGAATTTTCTTGCAAATCCTCTTATTTGCAATCCTCTGCTAAGTTCGAATCACTAAACTGTTGAATAAATAACTCCAATATTGAATAATGGAAAAATGGCCTTTATTAAAGTACTTCACAAAAACACTTATACTTTGCTACTCGCTGGCGTAATAACCAAACTGACTGATAACTCAAATGAAACTCTACTATTGGCCGCCAGATCGCGTGCTTAATCAAACTGATTGGTAGCTCAACTCAAACTGAATTACAGCGCCTCTTCATCTGTTGCCTTTTATACCCTTTGGTTTCCTCGTTCGCATTTTTCCAGAATGTACTAGCATTGTCCATGAGCTCAAAAACTTCTCAGCTATAACTAAAATTGCACAATTTTATACATCTTTTAGGCGCTTCCAGAATCTACTAGTCCAGTAGCTCTCAAACTTCTCAGATATATGCATGTGTTTGCGCATTGACTCTCCGCTGCTCGTATTCGTACATGGTACATATGTGTAGACGCAATTATTTATTCGTTTGTGTAGATACATAAAGATTGAATTATTGATGTGAATGTTTGTAGTTTACAGTCTCTCGCGCGCACATAGGCGTATAAGTAAATGCATCTGTGTGCGACATCTCTCTGGGCTGCCTTATATATGTGTATACTTGATTTGATTATTAACGTAAATACTGCTTGGCATGGCCTTAGCATCGCCTTAGTGATGGGATAACTTATACTAGGTACAAACACACGCCATATTGGCAATTTATACCATTTGGGCAATTTATTACGCAATTTATCATATAATAAATTGTAATAACAAATTGCCAATTTAAAAAAAATTGCGTAATAAATTGTTTCAAACTGTAAATACAACCTTGTAAAGTGTGTTTATTGAGTAGATTTAAACGTCAGCTGCGCATGGCTCAACTATATGGTTGGCTCATCTCATCAGCTGATATTATTTTTTTCATTTCACTGGAGTAGGAATTGTCAAAAGAGGATGGCAAACTCAAAATGAAACCAAAACGTTGAACACATTATCTTACAACACACAAAAATTTTAAAGTTTTATGTTTTCATTCCATTCCATTCACCTAATTCCAACACGCACATTTTGACATTCTGAACACAGGTATGTTGTTGCTGTAGAGATGAGCCAACCGGCCATCAAATTACTATTGTGTAAGCTAAATTGAGTTGTATGAACACCACTCAATTTGAATTGATATTGCCTCAATTTATTTTTCTGTTTGAACATAGCATTAGTGATGCTAATATCCGTGACACTGCCCTCCACCTAAGTCTGATCGTCCCGATCAGACAAATCTCTCGATCTAAACGTTGCCAGCCTTTCCAAATGGACCACTTTCATTTTGGTTCGTGGTTTACCGATGGTTTGTATGCGGTACACTACATCGTTGATCCGTTTTACAACTTTGTATGGGCCTTCCCAATTACACTGCAATTTCGGGGACAAACCTTTTTTACGTTGTGGGTTGTATAACAGCACCAAATCTCCTTCCTGAAAACCTTCTGAATTAATTGCTTTATCATATCTGGCTTTCATCTTGTCACTCATAATCTTTGTTCGTTGCCTTATCAGATCATGTATTTCTCTTAGCTCTTCTTCCAAATCACTAGTGGATTTCCTGACATTTCTCTCCGCATTGGCATCTATCCCAAACTTCAAATCAGCTGGCAGTCTAAGGTCATTGCCAAAAATTACTTTTGCAGGGGTTTGGCCCGTTGTCTCATGCACTGCTGATCGGTAAGCCATCAAGAATAATGGTATGCAGGTATTCCATTCTTTATGGTACTTGTCTACTACTTTCCTTAAGTGCTCCTCCAATGTTCTATTGAATCGTTCTACCATACCATCGGATTGAGGATGCAATGCAGTTGTCCGTGTTTTTCGAATGCCCAATGACTTACACATTTCCTGGAACACAGCTGATTCGAAATTCCTGCCTTGGTCAGAATGTAACTCCATTGGTACACCATACCTTGAAACCCATTCGTTTTTAACCACTTCTGCTACTGTTTCTGCTTCTTGGTTTGGGATTGGGTATACCTCTGGCCATTTACTGAAATAATCCATAACCACCAGTACTTATTTGTTTCCGCGGTTGCTAGTAGGAAATGGACCTGCGACATCCATGGCGATCCTTTCAAATGGCGCTCCTGAGTTATATTGCTTCATCTGGCCATGACTTCGTGTTCTGGGCCCTTTCGCTCTGCTGCAAACCTCGCAGTTCGCAATCCACTCAGTGACCGACTGACGGCAACCAACCCAATAGAATCTCTGTTTAATCTTCTCGAGCGTCTTCGTGATTCCAAGATGACCTCCGCTTGGACCATTATGCAGCTCGCTGAGCACGTCAGGAATCCTCTTTCTGGGAACAACTATCAGTTTATTCTTGTATTTACCATCCTCACTCTCCCATACTCGATGAAGGCAACCGGATATCAATTCTAAACTGTTCCACTGTGCCCAATATGACTTCGCAATGTGACTCTCTGCTGACATCTCTTCTCTGTTTGGTCTTTCATTTCGTTCGAGCCCTTGCATAACGCGTGACAGATCTGCATCTTCTAGCTGGCACTTTCTTAGCTGTTCCTTGTCCCATTCATCTGTACATGTTATATTCATTAGCCGGACATCTATAGTCTTCTTTAGCCTCGGCTTTTGAACAGTGCTTGCATTCCAAACTACATGGTCTTCGTGACATTGCATCAGCATTTCCATGGGTACTACCTTTTCTATGCTCAATGGAAAAGTCGTAGCTTTGTAGTCGCTCGATCCACCGTGCCAATTGTCCTTCCGGATTACGGAACTGCAGAAGCCATTTCAACGCTGCGTGATCTGTCCTGACACGGAATCGCTGGCCGTAGAGGTATTTGTGAAAATGTTTAATGCACTCTACCAATGCCAACAGCTCTCTCCGCGTAACACAGTAGTTCCTCTCTGGTTTTCCAATCGAACGGCTGTAATATGCAACTACCTTCTCCTGTCCATCGACCAGTTGTGATAAAACGCCTCCTATAGCATATCCACTCGCATCTGTATCTAGAATAAATGTTGCTCCTGGAATCGGATATGCTAACATTGGGGCAGTGCATAAACGCTCCTTCGATGTTTGGAAAGCCACTTCTTGCTCCTTCTTCCATTCAAAAGCTTTGTTTTTTCTTGTAAGCACATGGAGGCTATGGGCTACGCTGGAAAAATTTGGTACAAATCGGCGGTAATATGTGCACAGCCCAAGAAAACTTCTCAATTCATGTAGGTTCTGTGGTCTTGGCCAATCCTTTACTGCCTCTATCTTTTCATTCGCTGTACAGACACCTTCTGTAGTTACCTTGTGGCCCAAATAATTTACTTCCTTTTTAAACAGCGTACACTTTTTGGGACTTAACTTCAGACCAGCGCCAGCTATTCTCTGGAAAACTTCCCCAAGTTCTTAAGATGTTCATCAAAAGTCTTGCCCAATACGACGATGTCGTCCAGGTACACCAAGGATGTTTTCCAATGTAGTCCTTTCAGTACCTGGTCTCAAAAGTAGCTGGTGCATTACAAAGTCCAAAAGGCATCACTGTAAATTGCCAAAGACCATCACCGACACTGAAGGCTGTTTTCTCTTTATCTTCCTCCTTTACCTCAACTTGCCAGTAGCCGCTTTTCAAGTCCAGTGTGGAAAACCATTTCGTACCAGATAGCGAGTCCAGAGTGTCGTCAATTCTTGGCAACGGGTAGCTATCCTTTTTCGTAACGTCATTCAACTTCCGGTAGTCCACGCAAAACCTCATTTTTCCATCCTTCTTCTTTACAAGTACTACCGGTGAGCTCCATGGACTAGCTGATGGTTCGATGACGCCGCTGTCACTTTCTTGTATGATTTGACTCACAACTTCCCGCTTCGCTAGTGGAACACTACGTGGAGCTTGACGGATCGGCCTCGCATCTCCAGTGTCAATTTGATGTTTCACAACATTGGTGCGGCCTGGTTTGGAACCATCCTGGTCAAATATGTTCGCGTATTTTATGAGCAGTTGTTTTGCCTTACTCTGATAGGCTTCCTCTAGCCCATGCGTCCATGCCGTGATATCATTTGAAAGATCAGTATTACTAGATGAAACGTGTTCCTGGAGCTGTTCACAGTTAATAACTACTTCGGCCTCTTGGCATCTTCCCAAAATAGCTCCTTTGGTCAAATTGAATGGTGACTTGAACTCATTTAGTACTCTTACCGGAATACGTCCATCTTGTTTTGTCATAGCCAGGGTTTTTCCTACAAGTATGTTCAGTGCTGATTTATTTGCTGCTTCGACAACCCACAATTTGTTTGTCCCACCATCTCCATCAAACTTTGCCCAGATGACTGCTTCTGATTTTGGTGGTATTTGCTGACTCTCTTCCACCAGCACTCGTTTACTACTGTAGCCTCTCTCGTAGCCGAAATTAAGTGGCACATCCATGTTCTTATATCGCATCGTCTTGCTTTGCATATCGATTTTGATGCCTTGGTTGATTAAGAAGTCCACTCCAATTATGATTTCATCAACAATACCTGCCACTATAAAATTGTGTAGTACCGTGACGTTCCCAATTGCTACTTCACATTCTACTTCTCCAACTACCTGGGTGTCTTCTCCAGTGGCTGTACGCAATATTGCTCCATGCAATGGTCTTATCTTCTTGTTGACTAAATCCGCTCGAATGATGGAATGAGATGCACCCGTATCTACAGTCAGTAAACGTTCTTTTCCATCCACATGTCCTCCGACAGTAAGATTGCTCGACCTTCTCTCAATTTGTGAGATAGAGATTATGGGGCATTCAATTGAGGGAGTCAGCTGTCGCCCCTTGCTGCTGACTCGCTTTAGTTTAACGATTGATTTGTCTTGGAGATTTGCTCATCTCCTTCTGCCATGCGTTTACGACCACCCACATTGTTGGAACTGTTAGGGTTGGTGTTGCAATAACGCGCAATATGCCCTGGCTTTCCACACTTAAAGCATTTGACTGCATCATTATTCTTCTGCTGCGTACCCTTCAATGCTTCCAAAATTGCGTCTACCCAGTCTGGCTTTTCCACTTCCACGCGATGAGCTTTGTACGCTGGCTTACTCAAAAGTGAGGCTGTTTCCTGAGTCAGTGCATGCGGTACCGTTTCAGCAAACGTTAGTTTTGGATTCGCATATGTAGCTCGCTTCGTTTGCACATCTCGTATGCCATTTATGAAGCTCTGGATTTTTACCCTTTCAGTGTATTCCACGGGTGCGTCTGCATTTGCAAGATGAGCCAATCTTTCAATATCTGAAGCAAACTCCTGCAATGTCTCATTTGCTTTTTGGTAGCGGTTTTGCAACTCAATTTGGAATATCTGTTTCCTATGCTCGCTTCCGTAACGTCTAAAGCGCTCATCAATGTTTCGTAGTGGTTCCGCTCGTACTCTGGGATGGTCTGTAAGATTTCCGCGGGAGGCCCCTTCAGTGCCACGAACAGAGCTGCAACTTTATCTTCAGCATTCCATTGGTTCACTGCTGCGGTCTTCTCAAACTGTAGCTTAAAGACCTGAAAAGGAACAGAACGGTCAAAGGATGGTGTCTTTACCTTTGGACTACTCGCTGAAACAGCTGGGCGGTTTAGTTGTAACTGCTCCATACGACCTTTTAACGCTTCTATTTCGGCATCAATTTTGTCCTCGAGTTGTAAAATTTTTGCATCCTGCTCTTCCAGTTTCACAAAGAGCTGCGATGATACCTGTTCCGAAATTTGTGCCGACATTTCATATATACGTGCCTCTTGCGCTTCCAGTTGAGATGCCAAATATGTCTTCTGTTCTTCCAATTGTGTTTCCATCTTAGATTTTATCTGTGTCGACATTTCTGACATACGCGTTTCTTGTGCCTCAATCTTCGATGTTATACGGTTCTCCTGTGATTTCAGTTGAGATGTTATATCTGTCTTTTGCACTTCGAGCTGTGTTGACACATCGGTTGATATTTGTGACGACATTTGCTTCAGCACTGCTAGTATCGCGTTAGTGTCTACACTCGCCAATGGATTCGGAGTCTCTATCTTCTCTTCCAATTTAGTCGCTGGCTCTTCCACATCGGGATAAAAGACATACTCGTCCACATCAATTCCTTCCAACTCCATTACCTCTCGTAGCCGTGCTTGAAGTTCGATCTTATTGCCGGTTGTATTCAATCCACGGCTCTCCAACTCCTTCTTCAGTTGCTGGATCTTCAATTCACTGAACTTTGCCATGTCCTTGTAGTCCTCTGGAATTTATTCAACAATTCCTCTTCTGATACCAATTGTAACGAATTTTCTTGCAAATCCCCTTATTTGCAATCCTCTGCAAAGTTCGAATCACTAAACTGTTGAATAAATAACTCCAATATTGAATAATGGAAAAATGGCCTTTATTAAAGTACTTCACAAAAACACTTATACTTTGCTACTCGCTGGCTTAATAACCAAACTGACTGATAACTCAAATGAAACTCTACTATTGGCCGCCAGATCGCGTGCTTAATCAAACCTGATTGATAGATCAATTCAAACTGAATTACAGCGCTTCTTCATCTGTTGCCTTGTATACCCTTTGGTTTCCTCGTTCGCATTTTTCCAGAATGTACTAGCATTGTCCATGAGCTCTCAAACTTCTCAGCTATAACTAAAATTGCACCATTTTTTACATCATTTAGGCGCTTCCAGAATCTACTAGTCCAGTAGCTCTCAAACTTCTCAGATATATGCATGTGTTTGCGCATTGACTCTCCGCTGCTCGTATTCGTACATGGTACATATGTGTAGACGCAATTATTTATTCGTTTATGTAGATACATAAAGATTGAATTATTGATGTGAATGTTTGTAGTTTACAGTCTCTCGCGCGCACATAGGCGTATAAGTAAATGCATCTGTGTGTGACATCTCTCTGGGCTGCCTTATATATGTGCATACTTGATTTGATTATTAACGTAAATACTGCTTGGCATGGCCTTAACATCGCCTTAGTGATGGGATAACTTAGTGATGCTAATATCCGTGACATTATGAAAGAAAACTTTCAATTGTAAAGATGACAATCAGATCCAATTATATATTTTTATTCTTTATTAAAAACGTCTAGCTGTTTTCCAAACAAATTGAAAAGAAACCCCCAAGATATACCAAGCTTTCTGTGTCTAAATTCCAAAACTTGTATACAATATTTCAAAGTGTTTTACAATACAGTATTACAACTCGGCCTTCCTGACGAGATCGACTCGATCGGGACAACTTCCGTCACATTCTTCGTGTCACTGTGCTTGTTCGCAGCCAAAGGATCCGATGCAATATCTGGTGTTATCCACATACGTAATCGATTCGATTCAACTACACCATTATATGGTATTTGCGTTACCTGAAAATTTTCGATGTCCTTCAAAACATACCGATCATTTGGCAATTTTTTGGAAATCTCATAAGAGCCTTTGTACTTAGCGATAAATTTTTTATTAGTCCCAACAGTAGTGTCAACATTTTTCATCACTACATAATCCCCTTCATTAAAAACCTTTGCTGGAACACTATGTTTTAAAAAATACTTCTTATTATATTCCTGACACAGTTCGATATAATTCAATGCTTTTGTTCGAATTTTCTCTAAATTCGGTAATTCAACTACACCCGCCTTTTCTTGTAAATATTCAGTCAACTCATCGACGATTCGCCCTTTCTGTTCCACTCCAAACAATAATTTACTCGGTGATTCCTGAGTCGAGGCGTGAACAGTTATTTATTGCGTACTCTATTTGGATAAGTTTGCCCAACCAATCTGAATGACCGATTGGTTCTGTAAGCTTTGCTAGCATAACCTTTAAAACTCTGTTCACCCTTTCTACCTGTCCGTTTGCCTGCGGAGAAGCGAGGGCAATCTTTACTTGCTGGACATTGTTACTTTTAAGGAATTCCAAGAAGTCATTTGAAGTGAAGCATGGTCCCCGATCACTTATAATACGACAGGGTCGACTATAACTGTCAAAGTATTTTTGCAGAGATGCACATACCTCTTTGGTGCTAGTGGTTTTTACTGCATACAACTTAGTAAACTTCGTGAAACTGTCTATAACCACTAAAATGTGTTTTCTAATCGTGCGAATTGAAGGAAGTGGACCGACGTGGTCTATGTGTACGGTATCAAAAGGGACTGGTGTCCTAGGAATGTTATATAAATTATGTTCATTTGAACGTGCAGCAGGTGAGTATACTATACATTTAATACAGTTTCTGATATAATGTTCAACCTTCTTTCTAAGTTTTGGAAACCAATAATTCTTTTTTATCTGATCTATTGTTTTGTCGACACTCATATGTCCAATTTTTTCATGCATTATCCTGATGATATTAGTTTCCATTTCCATAGGCACATACAACTGAAGGTGAGATGACTTTGGATCGGATTTGAAAACAAGACCATCTTTAAGCTCGTAATGCTGTACAGGGCCCTCCTCAAATTTTCCTCTTAAAGTTTTTATACCAATATCTCTATTTTGAGTTATTTGAATATTTAAATCTATACTATTGATCTCCTCAGAGCTTATTAAATGACAACGGCTTAAAGCATCAACATGGCCCATAGAACAACCGCTACGGTGCCTTATTTTAAAATTAAATTTTTCAAAATTGAACACCCATCTCGCTATGCGCTGATTTATTTGTTTTTTGTCCATTGCCTGAGCAAGAGCACTACAATCAGTGACTATGACAAAAGCAATACCCTTCAATTCGGTCTTAAATCTTTCGAGCGAGTAAACAATGGCTAACGTTTCTAGCTCAAAACTATGCAATTTTGATTCAGACTCGGACGCTGTTTTGGAAAAGTAAGACACGGGATGAAATTTTACATCATCTTGCTTTTGCATAAGCACAGCCCCGAACCCTATCTTACTAGCACCGGTGTGCAACTCTGTTTCTTTACTGTGATTATAAATAGCAAGTACCGGGGCTGACATCAAACAACTCTTAAGAGATTCAAAAGCTCTATCACACTGCTCACAAAAATTAAAAGAAACATTCTTTTTAAGTAAATTGGTTAAAGGCTTTGCAATTGATGAAAAAGAAGGAACAAATTTTATAAAATAAGAAAAAAAAACCCAGACATTGCTGAAGTGTTTTAAAATTTCGTGGCTTTGGAAAATTCTTTATTTTCTCAATATGTGTTTCATTCGGACGGATACCTTCACTGCTCACATGATATCCTAATAAATTTACTTCTGAATAGCCAAATTTACATTTTTTCATATTCAACTCAAGACCTCTCATATATAACCGACTTAACACACAACTTAAAATTTTTACATGAGTTTCAAAATCAGATGTAGCAACGAGAATATCATCCATAAAAATTACTATTTTTCCGGACTGTAATAAATCTCTAAAAATTTCGCAAACAAAACGTTTTTTTTTGTTTACTTCCACTCCACAAATCTGCATTGTGTATTCCGTTAAAATACTTCCTCTTTTCAAATCTATTAGATGACTTGGTTGAATCGAATCGTCCGTGGAAGACACCAAACCCTCAATCGGATACACCAAGCATGCAATACAATTTCTCCTGAGGCAAAACAAATCAAGCGCACTCTTCTTTGAACAATATGTATGGTTAAATTTTATTTCATTTTTTATGGCTATTTCCTGTCCCTTTAACTTAAGTTTGCATAAAACTTCTCCGTACGTATAAAGTTGCCTATCACCAACACCTCGATACTCAGTTGGCTTTAATTTGTTGCCCATGTTGAAAGGTACGATTGAACGTTTAATAAAACTCCTCGGACTACCAGAATCAAGAAGAGAAAGAATATGAACAATGCGTTCGCTTTGTTTTCCTAGCAAAGTGACACTTACCATTTGCATTGCATCAACCGCCTCAGCAACTACCACTTTCTTCTTAGAACAAGTTTGGTGAAAATGACCAAGTTCACCACACTTAAAACACGAACCTGGCTTACGTAGAGGTTTTGTACATTAAAGCACTGTATAACTTCATCAGAAGAATTATTTTTCTCGACGAATCGCCGTCTGCGGTTTGACTATGTTCGGCTGCGATTTGTCTCTAAGTTTGTCATAACGTTCAAATTGTATTTTCAATTGATCCGCAGTAGTTGTTTGATATAAAATAGATATTAAAGAATTTCTTTCATTCAATCCAGATATGATAGCATCCACCAAATCGCGTTCCGGTATGTTTGCCTTACTAGCGATTACCCTCATTTCAATAAAATATCCCTGAGCACTCTCATTTGGTTTACGTTTCCGGTTCCTCAACTGCTCGTAAACTTCAAATAGAGTATGTTTTTGCCCGAATTCATCACATAATGCCCTCTTCAAAACTACATACGTGGTGGCGGTGATGGTACGCGCAAAAAGTTTAACAGTGCCATCCAATAAACGTCGTGTGCAAACTAACTTCCTCTAAATCACTAAACCACTTATAAACATCAAAACCCTCATCTCCGGTATATTTGACCGCCATAGCGTCAATAGGCAGAACTCCCTGTCGGTCTGAAGTGACTTCACCTCTTTTCTCAATAAAAGCAGCTCTCGTTGCATTTTTAAACGATCGCTTTCCGCTAACATAGCTTCCATTGTCAGGCAACTTACATTAGAAGTACCTGATGAAGAATTGACAGCAGTGGGGTTATAGACAAAAGTAGCAGCAGTGTTTTCAGCAGCGGTTAAACAACTAGTGTTAGCAGCGGGCATAACAGAAGTTGAGTAATTTATGAACAGTAGTGTTGGAAGCAACAGCAGTGGTAATAGCATCAGGCTTACTAGGTGCTGGAGCGGTCATGATTGTAACATTATCATCAAAATAACGTTGTTGTTAACAGCCGGCACATCAGCACATGTTGAATTAACGCTTTCGTTTACATCAGCGGTGGCAGAAATATTTTTGTAATATACGTTGTATGACGAGGTCTCCGAAGAATTTTCAACTGGTTCTTCGTTCGACTGTCCCGTTTGGCCAAACGTGTTCTCATACAATGTACGTATCTGAGATATAGAAGCACTCTCCGGAGGCTCAACGCCGGCATTCAGCAACTCCTTCACCATTTCATGGCGTGTCTCCGATCGTAAAGGCATTTTTATTTCGCGTTAATCAAATAAAGACAATTACAAATTATGGTAAAGGGCGTGAAAATGTATCAAATCCAACTTCTGAATTGTAAAGATGACAATCAGATCCAATTATATATTTTTATTCTTTATTAAAAACGTCTAGCTTTTTTCCAAACAAATTGAAAAGAAACCCCCAAGATATACCAAGCTTTCTGTGTCTAAATTCCAAAACTTTTATACAATATTTCAAAGTGTTTTATAATACAGTATTACACTACATGCATGTTAACCAGAGACGTGCGCCGTTTCTGAACCGGACAACTGTTTTTATGCCCTTCATGAAAATTAAATTGTAATGAGATTTACCCACCAATAAGTACACCGAAATGATCAGAATTACGGGCTGACTTGATTTAGCCAGTCTGTTTGAACGCAATCAGTCTCTCGATTTTTTTTTCTGGAAATTTGGTGAGCAGGTATGTTTGGGCGTCCGATTAACTAGAGGTTTTTCGTAATTTCCTCCTGATTTAAATAGCTAGAGGCTTTGAATTTTTACCAGATGGTAGGTCACATATACATATAGTATACATATCTTACTAGACATTGCTGTTGTTGTTGTTGCAGCAGTGCTTCGCCCCATCCAATAGGTGAGACCGATCACAAATTGTCATCAATATCCTCTAACGGGAGTCCAAGGAAACAGGGGTGTTAGAGGCGCTGGTTCCACAATACAGTTGAAGAGATGGTTGGTGTCATGTGGGGACACGCTACAAGCAGGACATATGTTTTGTATGTCGTGGTTGATTCTGGATAGGTAAGAGTTTAACCTGGTACAGTATCCAGATCGAAGTTGAGCTAGAGTGACACGCGTTTCCCTGTCACTCTATGAATTGAATTTTCCGTTTTTGCAAGAAATAATTAGACCAGCATTTTTCTGTTGCAACGTCGCCTTGTCGATTAAGATACGGAATTTTTCTAGTATCACGCGATCCCTGCTCACGTCACAGTTCTATCGAAATTATATTAGATAGCATGTTTCAATCACCATGATGTAATAATAAAGGTGATGTCAACATAATAACCTCACTTTTTTCGGCAGCTCTAAATGTCAGTATTTACGTGTATTTCAAAAGTAATAAATTTGGATTGCTAAATTTTTCGTACAGAATCTTCAAATAAATTAGTTTTCAGCAAAATTTTGTCTATATTCTGTTAGGGACTACGTAAGTAACGTAAATCTTTTTGGCTAAACAATACTAGTAACGGCTTATATAGTTATAATATTTCTAAAGTATAGTAAAATCTACTACGATCGTAGTAGAACTCAAAGGCAGTTCTGTATAATAGACAACCCTCTAAATTATGCATGCCGAACTCGTCAGAATAAGGGAAAACGTCAACGGGATGAGAACACCTGAATATTCATTTCACAAGAGGTTTGCTCGGCTGACAAATTTTTTGACAGCCATTTTGCTCCCAAATCGAATTGACATCCGTTAACTGTGCCGTTTCTTTGCGATTTTTCGAAAAATATTTGTGATAGAAATAGGAAGCCATTACAAAAAAAAAAATCAAAAATACCCGATAAGTACTGAACTGCATAATTCCTTAGAAAATTTTTTTTTATTTTATGATGAATTTGGTAACTATGCCTTAATGATCTATTAGAGTTGCTGAAGATAGGTATTTTTATGAAAAGTACGGACATCAAGAAATCGTGCACTTTCGTAAACCTATGAATAACCTACACCAAATAAAAATTCACGTCAAAATGTCATCAGTAAGTAATGAAGATGTCATAACGAAATCTACTCTTGGAGCATGTCACCTTATTCATTCCGTATGTACGGAACATTCATCTCTATTTAAGAATTTGTGGAATCGGATTAATTTTGGAATATTATATTATACCTCGTGAGGAAGTATCAAATGAACGTGTTCCGAATATTTTAAATTAATCGTTTATCCGACACACTTCCATGAATACTTAACGGAAAAGAGCTTTCCGAAATTTCAAAATAAAAAGGTGAATGCTCCCTGCGTCAGGACCGCATAAAATCTAAACTCTTCTGTCAAAGTCAAGACCGAAATATAAAGTTCTAAGACAATAAGCCATTTTCTTTTATTTATTTTTTGTCAGTTCATGTCGGCTGCCTTTACAAAATCGTTCTATTTCAAAAAAAAAAAACCAAAAACTTTCCATTTCAAGATTTGTCACAAAAACGTCATATATTAGAATTAGATTGAAGAACGCCTCAGAATGCTTTTCATTAACTCCCTCTTATGTCAAAATGCATTGAACTTATGCTCAGATGGTGTGTTCTTGAAACAAATTCTGAGATAGTGTATTTTTGAATAAAATTCTAAGAAAGAATAACCAAACCAACATAACTTTATCAATTCACGAAATATTTAGTAGAAAATAAATTATTTCCCCCCAAACCTGTTGGCATTTACAAATTTATTATCACTACTAACATACTACTAAAGGTACCTTTCTACTACAATTTTCGCAGAAGCTTATTTCCTCCCGATTTCCTTACGTCATAATAGCAACCCGTCCAGGTTTTTAAATTTGGGAGTGTTAAAGCTCTGCCATCATAGGAAAAAAACCTCTAGTAATTGAATCATCATTAAATAGCTTCAATAAACACGATAGAGTTGTAAAGATTTAAAAAATGGCCATAAAAATTTTCGACACCCTGTTGGTTTTTCCCCTATAACTTATATATTTAATCCTAGATTTAAATGAGTTATTGTAAAGGTATTCAGTCAGGGTGCATTTCGTTCGGAGTTATTTACCTATCTGGCCGTTCAGCCTTTATCCGCCGACACCCTTTATCCAAGCCTTTAAAAAAATAAGAATGAACTTAGAATTGATTTTGATGTGTATCTGGGTTAATAATAATAAATGACAAGTGCAAAGATGAAAATTGAAAATATTATAGAGAAACTAGAGTCCCCGGCAGCTTTGTTCTGTCTGTGAATTGGTTTGCCTACTTTTAAAAAGTTAGTTAGCTTCCTCTCATCACTCTCTATGCCATTCTCTTCTACTTTAATTCTATTTTTCTCCAGCCTTTGTCTCCCATTTATCTCCTTTCCACACCCAAACCCATTCCCTCACCCTCTTCCACACCCACCACAGCTACAATTTTTTAAATGGGGTTATCCGATTAGCCTATTTGGAGGGCTGCCCTTTCAACTTTTCGGAAAGGTATGTTTCTCAAATAAAAAGGTAGTCACCGTCAAGCAAATCGCACCATAAATACGTTTTTTACCAAGGCAGGCCATTGGTCTTCTTGCAAAGAGAAAAGATCCCAAATATTAAGCTTGTCGAAGAGGAATCAAATTTCAAGAAAATCGCACCATAAATATAGTTTTTTCGAATAAGCCGGCCACTGGTCCGCCTCCCGGAAGGAAAGTTTCTCAAATATTATCTTGGTCAAAGGGGTAAACTGTACCGAATTTCAAATGAATCGCAC
The DNA here is from genome assembly GCF_040869045.1 of Eurosta solidaginis. Taxonomy (NCBI): domain Eukaryota; kingdom Metazoa; phylum Arthropoda; class Insecta; order Diptera; family Tephritidae; genus Eurosta; species Eurosta solidaginis. The sequence goes on along the minus strand of NC_090320.1, from coordinate 8,269,726 downwards.
CATAAATTAGATTTTTTGGAATATGTCGGTCGCTGGTTAACTTCCCGGAGCTAATTGCGAATCTAAAGCATCCCCAAACCACTTGAACACAAACACACGTTAGGAGAAGTTCAGTCACAAATACACGTACAGCAGAAATATTGCTTGCTTGCGCTGCCATCTGGGGTATGGTAGCAACTGCCGGTAATGCAGTGAAAATATTCACAATAGTGCCATAGTACAGATAGATTTCTTTGTGTGCTCACAATCGTTTATTTTTAACAAATTATTTTAATAAAATAAAGCTAAACAAAAGCACTACGACCAAAATTGCCCAAAGCTCGCCAATTAGAAATAATATATATGATATAACGTAATATTACAAAAACCCAAAAGTTTTTTCCATCATTTCTTAACGTAAGTATATTCAAACAAGGGGGTATTTTAAGTTATTTTTTTCTAATGTACTATGGTGATACGCTGTAATGTTTTTTACGTTCTATAACTATGGCAATATACATAGTAGGCTGGAACGATTTGTATGGACGAAAGTTAACCGATATCGCGCCATCGATTTTTCGATACGATTTGGGCTCAGGAAAAAAATTCCACTACGCATACCAAAAAAAAAATAATTTTCGAACCTGCGAAATTTTATTTTTTGATTGTTTTTCGATGTAAATGAAAATTTTTTTAGTAGGTCATGAAAAAACCCCAAAATCAAAGTCCAAAAAATTCAACAAAATTTAATTTCGCAGGTCCGAAAATTATTGTTTTGGCTATGCGTAGTGGAACTTTTTTTCCTGAGCCCAAATCCTATCGATGGCGCGATATCGGTTAATTAATCAACCCAACCTAACATACATCTTTAAATTATATTAGCCGTGTTTTTTTACATGTATAATCATCTACATTTGCGACTACAAAGAAAAACCAGCTCATCGACAGATACACATAGTAGTAATGTATGGAAAAATAGTGGACACACAAACCTTTCCTATCATTGTGACGCATAACGCATATCAAAATTGAATGTGGAGACACTCACTTTTTAATACTTATTTTAAACGCAACAATTTCACAAGTGTAAATAAAGTTAAGCACTTAGCAGTCCATACAAAGTTTAAGTGCATATGTATATACATGTAAAAACAAAAACAGCTATTATTTACTTTGCTAATAAGTTATACATATTAAAAATAAGAATTATAAAAAACACTTACGAAAATAGTTAAGAGTTTCGCGTGTTTGCTCTTTAGATAATCCTAGACCTTCCGTCGGTATTGCTAATGCTGGTGTCGGAACATACCAATCTTGATTAGAATATCCAGAAAAATCTGTTAAAAAATCCGAACGCACTTTATATTTTGGTATTTGTTCCTCCAGAAGGGAAAATATCTCAACCTCTGGTAAATTTTCACTACTGCACAATTCTGCAAAAAAAAATTAAATTCACACATACAAGTAAAGCTAATAAACGCGTGTTAAAAATAAATAAACAATCATAACACAGGCCGTCAGCATCTCAGACCCAGAAACCGGACTATATATTTTCGAAGGATTTTGATGCGATGAATCGAAATCTGGCCTCAAAATTGCTCTATCAGCTCTGTTTTCGAGATATTCTAACCTAAAAGTGCAAAAAACACCGTTTTTGTTCATTTTGACTAAACTAAAGGATGTTGTCTTTAAATACAAGTCTTCTTTCAAATGGCGTTGAGTTTGCTCAAATATAATTTTTTTCGCAGATATCGCATTTTGAAATTTTCATGTAGGGGATGTAGGGGTGGTTTCTAGGGGTTAGGGGATACGGGAGTTGATAGGTGAACAGTGAAGTTGGTTAGCCCACTTGTGGTGTGCGCTATCTAGATAAATAAGACTTATTTTAAGAAAAATATGCGAGTAAATGCTGTCCCCAGGTTTAAGTGGGTTAACTTGCTTGGGGTATGATAGGGGTGGTTTCTGGGGATTAGGGCTGTGTGTGTGTCTTGGTACCCGAGGGTTAGATAGTGTACGGGTGTGGTGACTTAGCACACTTATGGTGAGACAAAATTTTAATAAAAATAAGACTCAATTCAAGAAAATTAATAATCGACTGTATCATGTCTATGTTATCTGAATCGATTTTCAGGTGTAGGAAAATTTAGAAACATGAAAATTTCAAAATGCGATATCTCAGCAAAAAAAAATGATTTTGAGCAAACTCAACGCCATTTGAAAGAAGAAGACGTATATTTAAAGACGCCATCCTTTAGTTTTGGTGAAAGAAAACATCTGCACGGTTACATAACCTCAAATATGGGCAAAAACGGTGTTTTTTTGACTTTTAGGTTAGGATATCTTAAAAACCATAGCCGATAGAGCAATTCTGATTTGGATTCAGTGCATCATAAACCTTCGAAAATATATAGTCTGGTTTCAGGGTCTGAATGGTGGTTAAATTTTGTCGGCCTGTCTTTTTAAACGTAGGCGCTTTTTTTCCTCGCCACTGTACCTACATATATACATACCTGTAATACAACTAGCATCGACCATTTGCACTGTTGGCTTAACATTTTGATGTTGTGTAAGGCGCTTCGTTGATAATTTGGGTAAATGTTTGTTTAGTGTAGCTTGTGCTGACGGACTGAGGGGTGCAGACGACCGTAATGGTGTTGAAAGCAAATAAATACCAGGATCCTGTTAAATAAAGTAAGAAAATGGGGAGAATTTAAATATACATGCATATGTTTGTACATACAAATATAGACTTTTTTAAGTTATATTTATTAATCATTTACTACCGTAATAAATTTAATAAATGAGCCTCGCTTCACCTCATCGCGCTTTATCCCATCCTCCCTACCTCTTACACAAAGTTTAAGAGAGTGATTTGAAAATTTTTTTAAAAATCAAAAAACCATTATGGCCTCCATGAAGAGTAAATGGTTTTACCTGGTAATATTTATACCATGCCAAAAACCATGTCAGCACTTTTTCGCATAACGGTACAATGGCATACCTATTTACATACGTTCTATTTGATTTGCCTGAAATTTGGTATATAAATTTGCCTATATTAGTATTTACGATTCTTCTTTCCGGGAAGTAGACCAGACACGGACTGGGACTGGGATTAGGACTAGGACTGGGACTGAGACTGAGACTCGGAATGGGACTGGAACAAAATACATACCACCCTCTGGGACTGGCATTAAGATATGAAGAAGAATGAGAAGAACTTGAGAGAAGAGAAAAGAGAGAAAGAGACTGAGAAAGAGATAGAATGAGACGAAGATGGAGATAGATGAAGCGAAAAATACGAAGGGAGGAGTGAATACAAAGATTAGGAAAAAGTGTAGAGGGGCGAGGGCAGAGTTAGACGGAAAAAGCTTATAAAATGTATGCAGATAGACCAAATTTAGGGCAGAGCAACGTCTGCCGGGTGTGCTAGTAATTTATATGATTTTTGTTTGAAATGAGTGAAATGTTTGAAAAGTTAGTTTTTTCAGATCTTGATGAGTCTGTTTGAAGTGAGCCGTTTTAAAAAAAATATTTTTTTTTTGTTTTAAGTATGCTTATTGTAATTTACTTATATGTATACGCTTAACGTAAGTAAATTTAATCTATTAAGCATTTCTGGTAACATATATATATTTTTTTTTTGTTATATCAAAAATTAACACTACATTTTTTTTACTTCATTTCTGTGCTCTTAAAATATATTTATATTTAAAGACTAGCAGGGTACCCGACGTTGTTCGGGATGCGTATTTATATTAAAGTGGCCCTTATTTTTTTTAATATCGATATCTTGGGTCTTTAACTTAACAAATTTTAAAACATTTCTGCTAACCTAAATCACAAAACAATGTGCAGGCTCCGTTTATATAAAACAATATTTATTTTCCCACATTATCCCTCCTCCCCTTTTATTGCTTGGTCCATCCCACTTACTTTACTCTGTGCCTTTTTCTGGCGATCACATTCTTCTTATCTCGCGCTCACCTCTTTTCGGTATTTTCTTCACTCTTCCCCCACATTTCTATTACCATATCTTATTTTCAGTTCTTTTGTCTAAGCTTACCGCTAAAGCATGCAATAAAATCAGTAAATATTGCTTCAATCGGTGAAAAGTTATAAGCCGTAACTTACATACATATATGGATATACATACACATTCAAAATATAAAACAGAAAATACTTACAGATGCTGTTGATATACCAGAGAATAAAAGAAAGTTTTTTTTATATATGGGTACATACATGCTTATTTCGCTTGCAAAATCGTTGAGTTAGACAAAAAAAACTACGTACACATTTTTAAAATTGTTAGTTTTTACAAATTAGGTTGGAAAAAATAATACTTTTTTGTTGAGTGAATAATTTTAAAAGAACTCATTTTGATAGCTTTTTACGACTTTCTAATTTTTAATTGTTGCATACATTAAATATCCCTCAGCGTTCTGTCCACAGCTTCTACGGCTGTCCGGTTCGCCATGGTGCATTCATCCCATATTACCAACACACAGTCACGAATAACGCTGGCTTTTTCGCAATTTCTTGCTATGTTGCACATTGGATATTCATTGATATCTAAGTGTATGGGGATTTTGAACATGGAATGGGCAGTTTTACCACCAGGTAATAAAGTTGCAGCTATACCAGATGAAGCCACTGCCAGAGCTATTTTGCCTTGAGCTCGCACCTTTGCCAAAACAATTTTAGTTAGGAAAGTTTTTCCTATCCCACCAGGGGCATCTAAAAACAAAACCTCACCTACTTCATTATCGACACTATAACAAACGCGTTCGAATACTCCTCTTTGCTCATCTGTTATACCTTGAAGTATAGTAGGATTATACGAAATTTCGCTTGCGTATTCCCTGTTCACGCGTTCACCGTCTATAGATGGTTCGGGTAAGCCGTATTTGGATAGTAAGTTCCCCCCCATTGACAAAACTGTATTCTGAAGTTCGATTAAGCATTGATTAACAGCTCTGTCCCGCATTACGTTGTTAGTTTCCCCTTCAGTATGGCGTCGCATGCTTCTGAGATAGTCTTCTGACAGCTTATCCTTGTGTTTTACCCACAGAGCCATATGATTCGATAGAGAACAAAATACCACTAAAACGCAAACCAAATGTCGCAACCGGCTTGGACTGTCACTAATGCTTGCTTCGGATATAGCATAATCCCAATGCTTGTCATCGTCAAGCAAGTGGCGTTCTCGGCAAGCATCGCGGAAAGTGGGATATTCAACTCTCAAAAAAGTGCGAAGGTCCGAAAAGGAAGTAGGTCCTCGTACTGTATTCAACAACAACCGCAAGTAAAAACACTCGGCAATGTTCGGTTGAACCATATATACACGTCCAATGACATGTTCTTTAAAAATTCCGGGCTCCCCATCTACAGATCTGCCCCGTTTCCTGCGGTTAAAAACACCTCTTTGCTTATCATACGTGTAATAAGAGGGAACCTCCTCATATATTAATGTCCTCGCAAACCTGTCTCTTTCGCAAAGCCGAAAGTATGCCAGTAAATTGGTTTGCCTCGGGTTTTTTACTCGATCTGTCACGTTTCCGCAATTGAAGTATATCCTTTGCCCTCCTTCTAGATGAACCTCCAAATGCACTACAGGGGGATATCGCTCATGAATGGGAAAGCTTAATATTCTCCAAACGGCCTCTGAAGAGCTTATATAACGCCCTGATTGAAATCTAGTTATTTCGTCATTCTCATTCCTTAACGCAAACGTTGCCTGATCACTGCCCTTATTTATATACTTGCATATATATTTAATGGATGATAAACTAGTGCACACTTCCACGTTAATGTGGGCCTGAAACGTTTTGGAGAATACAGATGAATATGGTACGACCAATCTATTGTCCAAAATTATATCTTCACCACGTAATCTTAAAGTGGCAGTAAACCCACCTTTTTCTGAGGACCGTCGCCGACAAGAGGGATATCCATCCTCTCCCGTTCTATAAGTGCCCGCGGATAATCTTTCGAGCATCGGCCGTCCTGTATGCATGGAGAATTGCTATTTAATATCCCGCAAGGACCATGGACCATGTGTGTTCTTACTATGTCAAATAGTGTGGCATCTGTGTTGCTGTCTGGAAATTCGGCACTTATCACATTATCAATATCGTTAGGGCGTATTTTGTCTTCCAACCAGAGAAGTACATGTGCATGTAGTAGACCTCGTTTTTGCCACTCAACGCTGTATATAAAGCACAAAGCTGACCCAAACAGATTCTCCTTTGTAATTAGGCGTATTAGAGCTTTAAGTTTTAAGTGGAACACTCTAGCTATTATGTCGTGCCGATCGTATGCTGCGAAGTTGCTGTGTAATTTCAGCCCACTTCGGATTTGTTGTCATCGTTATAAAGAGATCAGGCTTTCCATATTTTCTAACGTAGCAAAAAGCATCCTGTGTATGTTCGTGCATGTATCGTGGACCTCCCGTAAAACTGGACGGAAGTATTACTAATTTGCTCAAATTTTCTGTACCTCCATCTTGTTGCATAGCATCGCGTAAGTGCACATACTCCTCACGTGCAATCTTTGCAAGTATACAAAAATGTTTGCTCTTATCTGTAGCATGTATGCATAAAATTGTTGTGATGACAACTTTTTATGTGGGTTTGGCAATCTAGTAGTAGGGTTTATTTGATGTAATTCAAAGTTATATCCATCTTCCCCGTGACAAAAAATTAATGGGTATTGAAGCGCATCGTATGATCGATGTGTCTCGTATATACGATGAAGACGATCGTCATGAGTGCGCAAAACAATATCGCGCCTTTCACACTCTTGGTCGACTAAAACAACTGCAACTTCATTTGTAGTAGGAGGATTCTACCTTCTTGGATGTTCTGTTGCGGGCCTTTTATCAGCACATATTACAAATTTATAATTATTATTTTGATCTTCGGGAATGAAATCAAGGGCATTTTTAAAATCGCGAACGTATGGATTTACATCATGTAGCATATTTTGCAGAATAGATATCAGACTTCGATTAAGTTGTGGAAAGTTTTCGTTTCTAATAGCCGCTTGATCTTCATAATTCGCTACGAAATATATTTGCAGGAACTTTGGCTCATTCTCGGGTAACAATGAACCAATAAGGTGATAAACCTGCCCTTGGACTTTGAAGGTGGGCATAAAAGGTCCTTCCGTCACTTGTTTTGCTCCAAAAGATGTCATTTGAAATGCACTGTATGAATGTTTTCTAAAAAGTGCTTTGACTGCGAGTGATCACCGTTGAGCAGAGCTTTCAAAACTTCAGGCGGAGTTAGGAAAATTTCGTAACTGACCTTTCCATTGGAACAACACATTCCAACCGCTTCTTTTTGGAGTTTAAGGGCTTCACAAAATCTGCATTTCAAACTCATTTCGCCAATTAATGAGTATTTAGCATAATCTACTAAAGGGTTATATGCAAAAGCACTTTTTGTCTTAGTAATCCAGGAGAGTAAGCCGTTACTTACATCAATACTTGGGGGAAGCTCTTCAGAGTCATTTTGTTCCCTATTTAGTGTATGTCGCACGCGGTCAATATGCAGTCAAACTTGGCGATTTTCCTCTGCCTCCAACTGCCGTATTCCACGTATTCTTTCCCTCTCGTTGGCCCTGTATGTTTCTTGATCTTCACGTAGGCGTTCGTAATTTTCTGCAGTCATAACTATACTGCTGCGTTGTTGGTTGCTACTTTCCAGCATTCTAGTAATGTTATGGCGATGTCGATCATTTATCAAACGTTCCTCACGATGCGAAAACGTTTCGAATGTCCTATGCTCACAATCGGCGTTCAACATATCGACCCTTTCATTACTTGTTTGGCATAACCTTGGACATGCTGAGCGGATGTGCTGCTCATTTAACCGGGACTTCCTTTCGACAACAGGTTCAGAACCTCGAGACAATATGTGGCGCTCTCGGTCATTGCTGATTCGTATATGTTGTTCTTCTTCATTTTCAAAGAAGCGATTTAAATTTGTCCTAATTTGCTGCGTACTTAAACGAATTTCTCTCTCGGGGGAGGTTTCTAATTCGCGCGACAGCGCATTACGTTCACGATCAGCCATCTGCCTATTGGCCCTTTGGTCACTTGTTTCCTGCGACCTTAAGTTTGCTGAGCGGATGCGTTGATCATTTAAACCGCATTCTCTTTCGACAACAGGTTCAGAACCTCGAGACAATATGTGGCGCTCTCGGTCATTGCTGAGTCGTATAAGTTGTTCCTCGTCATTTTCAAAGAAGCGATTTAAATTTGTCCTAACTTTCTGCGTACTTAAACGAATTTCTCTCTCAGGGGAGGTTTCTAATTCGCGAGACAGCGCGTGACTTTCACGATCAGCCATCTGCCTATTGCCCCTTTGGTAACTTGTTTCCTGTGACCTTAAGTTTGCGGAGCGGATACGCTGATCATTTAGCCGGGACTCTCTCTCGACAACAGGTTCAGAACTTCGAGACAATACATGGTGCTCTCGGTCAATGCTGAGTCGTGTATGTCGACCTTCACTGCTTTCAAAAAATCGATTTAAATTAGTCCTAACTTGCTGCAAACTAAGACGAATTTCTCTTTCGTGGGGTGCTTCCAATTCGCGCGACAAAGCATGGCGTTCCCTATCAATATGTCGGCGCGCATCATCTTCGGAAGGAGTTTCCATAGACCTGATAAATGCTATACGTTCTCTATTTTCCGAAAGCCTCGTTTCATAATTTTCACTTGATTCTTGTGATCGCATTAGTCTTAACCTCTTAGCAGATTTAGTGCGTTTAGATAAATTTGAACGCTTTTTGGGCATAGTGTTTCTAAAAATAATGCAATGAAAACTAAATGGGAACATAATAAATAACCTTTCCGACATTTGGCATTACAGCATTTACGAAAATTTTATTTAGTGTATGTGTACGACAACCAATCGCACACCTACCAAACACGAAAACTTTGCGCCACCTGTCAGCGAATAGATAAATCGAATTGCACCAAAAGCTTTGAGTCCCTGATTAACGCGTTTTTGTAGGTAAATTCATAGATTTTTTGACCGATAACTCAGTTATCGATTAATTTATCGCAATATCACAAAATTCAAATGAAACCTGTGACCTTCCTCTATTGTATGATGCTATATTGTACGCATAGTTAGAGGTTTTAGGTAACCTCATTTTAACCGATTATCGTAATATGGCAGCGTGAAATAATTTTTTTTGGTACGCCACTGTATCTATTCATGAATTTGATTTTTAATTTATATGAAATTGAAAAAAAACTTTGCAATTCATTCTTTGATATTTGTTTGGAAACGAAGTGCATTTTCCTTCGTTTTTCAAAAAAAAAATCCTTAAAAGTAGCTTAATTATAGCTTAAACAACTATATCTTTTTTGTTTCTCACGCGATTTTAATGAAATAAGTTCTAGATTCCCTTCTGGATTACAAGCTATGCATCTGTGAAAGTCTCATAAAAATCCATTCGTTAGTTTCCGAGATTATCGATATCATACAGACAAACAGACAAACAGAAAAGAGTGGTGCCGATGGATTCTACGACATTCCAAACGTCAAGTGCACTAATTTTTTTTTAGAAATCTTGGATGTACAGACACGATTTTCTAGAGATTTATTATAGTATAGATAGATAGATAGATAGAAGATAGATAGATAGATTGTTGGTAAATTTATAGATTTTGGAGCAAATACATTTTGACCGATAACTCAGTTATCGATTAATTTATCTAAATATCACAAAATTCAAATGAAACCTGTGATCTTCCTCTATTGTTTGATGCCCATATTGTACGCATATTTAGAGGTTTTAGGTAACCTCATTTTAACCGATTATCGTAATATGGCAGCGTGAAATAATTTTTTTTTGGTACGCCACTGTATCTATTCATGAATTTGATTCTTAATTTATATGAAATTGAACAAAAACTTTGCAAAGGCATTCTTTGATATTTGTTTGGAAACTAAGTGCATTTTCCTTCGTTTTTCAAAAAAAAAATCCTTAAAAGTAGCTTAATTATAGCTTAAACAACTATATCTTTTTTGTTTCTTACGCGATTTTAATGAAATAAGTTCTAGATTCATTCTGGATTACAGGCTATCCATCTGTGAAAGTCTCATAAAAATCTATTCGTTAGTTTCCGAGATTATCGATTTTCTAGAGATTTATTATAGTATTGTCACGGATATTAGCATCACTAAGCTATACCATCACTAAAGCGATGCTAAGGCATGCTAAGCGATATTTACGTCAATAATCAAATCATGTATACACATATATAGGGCAGCCGAGAGATGTCACACACAGATGCATTTACTTATACGCCTATGTGTGCGCGAGAGACTGTAAACTACAAACATTCACATCAATAATTCAATCATTATGTATCTAAATAAACGAACAAATAATTGCGTCTACACATATGTACCATGTACGAATACGAGCAGCGGAGAGTCAATGCACTAACACATGCATATATCTGAGAAGTTTGAGAGCTACTGGACTAGTAGATACTGGAAGCGCCTAAAAGATGTATAAAATTGTGCAATTTTAGTTATAGCTGAGAGCTCATGGACATTGCTAGTAGATTCTAGAAAAATGCGAACGAGGAAACCAAAGAGTATAAAAGGCAACAGATGTAGAGGCGCTGTAATTCAGTTTGAGTTGAGCAATCAATCAGTTATTGATTAAGCACGCGATCTGGCGGCCAATAGTAGAGTTTCATTTGAGTTATCAATCAGTTTGGTTATTAAGCCAGCGAGTAGCAAAGTATAAGTGTTATTGTGAAGTAATTTAATAAAGGTCATTTTTCCATTATTCAATATTGGAGTTATTTATTCAACAGTTTAGTGATACGAACTCAGCAGAGGATTGCAAATAAGAGGATTTGCAAGTAAATTCGTTACAGTATAGATTATTTTCACCTATGGATTTAATTAATTTTTTGGATACGATTTTTGTGTACAATTTTATCAATTTCATTAATTTCATCGAAAATCGTTACATTTGGTCTGTCAATATTCTTTACAATGTAGAGACGTTCATATATATTTCTATGTTTATTTCTAGATTCTGTTTCTACTAAAACTCTATCATTAACATTAATTTCTAATGGCCTAGCCATTTTATCGTATAATTCTTTATTTCTAATTTTATGTTTATTAATCAAATTTCTTGCCACCTTATGAGACTTTTGCATTCTATATTTTAGATCTTTTGCATAATTGTCAACGTTATAAATCGGATCAATTTGTTCCTTTTGTAACTCTTGTGGCATTGTAGATTTTCTGCCAAATATTAATTCGAAAGGCGTAAATTTATTGTCAAAAACCGAACTACTTGCAGTATTATGTAGAAACGTGAAATATTTCAAATATGTATCCCAATCTGAAATTTAGATATGTACATACGTAAATATTCGTTAAGGACTCTATGATTTCTTTCAACAGAACCAACAATTTCATGATGGTAAGCTGTTGAGAAATCATGATAACTAAGATGCCAAGAGGCTGAAGTAGTTATTAACTGTGAACAGCGTTTCATCTAGTAATACTGATCTTTCAAATGGCATCACGGCATGGACAGAGGGACTAGAGGAAGCCTATCAGAGTAAGGCAAAACTACTGCTCCTCAAGTACGCGAACATATTTGACCAAGATGGCTCTAAACCAGGCCGCACCAACGTTGTATAACATCAAATTGACACTGGAGATACGAGGCCGATCCGTCAAGCTCCTCGTAGTGTTCCACTGGCGAAGCAGGAAGTTGTGAGTCAAATCGTACAAGAAATAAGCGACAGCGGCGTCATCGAACCATCAGCTAGTCCATGGAGCTCACCTTCGCTACTTGTGGAGAAGAAAGATGGAAAAGTGAGGTTTTGCGTGGACTATCGAAAGTTGAACGACGTTACTAAAAAGGATAGCTACCCATTGCCAAGAATTGACGACACACTGGACTCGCTATCTGGTACGAAATGGTCTTCCACACTGGACTTAAAAAGCGGCTACTGGTAAGTGGAAGTAAAGGAGGAAGACAAAGAGAAAACAGCCTTCAGTGTCGGTGATGGTCTTTGGCAATTTAGAGTAATGCCCTTTGGACTATGTAATGCATCAGCTACTTTCGAGAGACTCATGGATCAGGTATTGAAAGGACTACATTGGAAAACATGCTTGATGTACCTGGACGTCATCATCGTTTTTGGCAAGAACTTTGATGAACATCTTAAAAACTTAGAGGAAGTTTTCCAGAGAATAGCTGGCGCTGGTCTGAAAATAAGTCCCAAAAAGTATTCGCTGTTTAAAAAGAAATAAATTATTTGGGTCACAAGGTAACGACAGAAGGCATATGTATTGCGAATGAAAAGATAGAGGCAGTAAAGGACCAAGACCACTGAACCTGCATGAATTGAGAAGTTTTCTTGGGCTATGCACATATTACCGCCGATTTGTACCAAACTTTTCCAGCGTAGTCCATAGGCTCCATGAGCTTACAAGAAAAAATAAAGCTTTTGAATGGAAGAAGGAGCAAGAGGTGGCTTTCCAAACATTGAAGGAGCGTTTGTGCACTGCCCCAATGTTGGCATATCCGATTCCAGGAGCAACATTCATTCTAGATACAGATGCGAGTGGATATGATATAGGAGGCGTTTTATAACAACTGGTCGATAGACAGGAGAAGGTAGTTTCATATTACAGCCGTTCAATAGGAAAACCAGAGAGGAACTACTGCGTTACACGGAGAGAGCGGTTGGTATTGGTACAGTGCATTGAACATTTTCACAAATACCTCTACGGCCAGCGATTCCGCGTCAGGACAGATCACGCAGCGTTGAAATGGCTTCTGCAGTTTCGTAATCCGGAAGGACAATTGGCACGGTGGATCGAGCGACTACAAAGCTATGACTTTTCCATTGAGCATCGAAAAGGTAGTACCAATGGATATGCTGATGCAATGTCACTAAGACCATGTAGTTTGGAATGCAAGCACTGTTCAAAGGCCTTGAGTAAAGAAGACATTATAGCTGTCCGGCTAATGACTATAACATGTACGGATGAATGGGACAAGGAACAACTAGGGAAGTGTCAGCTAGAAGATACTGATCTGTCACATGCTATGCAAGGGCTCGAACGAAACGAAAGACCAAATAGAGAGGAGATGTCATCAGAGAGTCCCATTTCGAAGTCATGTAGGGCACAGTGGAACAGTTTAGAATTGATATCCGGTTCTTGCATCGAGTATGGGAGAGTGAGGATGGTCAATGCAAGAAGAAACGGGGGCAGGCATTGCTTCCGACTCTACTACGGAGATTGTAGGTATGAGTGGGAGCATCCGCATGAGTTGTTGGCGCCGCACAGTGGAACGAAATTGAAAATTTGGGACTTAGGACTTAAAATGTACATTTTCGTATTCTGTGACCTTTTTCCATTATTTTTTGTTATATAACATTTTTTCGTAAAACCTAATTTAAAAAAGTTATGACACTTTTAGAAACCGGGTTTCATATCGACATCCAGCATTTTTGGCTTCACTAAAATAATTTTCACTATTATTATTATTATTATTTATTTATTATTACGGCGTTTTAAGCCTAAAACTTAGATTATTACAAATTATAAATACATTTTAATAATAATAGGATTTCTAGCGTTTGGGGTGTCGAAATGCATGAGATCCCGGGAACTGGTGGTCCCAACGGGCGAGTCTTGGAGTCATATCATTGGGAGGTTGGAAGGACGTGTTCTCAATCCTACCCTATTCAGACTGGTTTATTGGTAGACGTGGTAAAGCAAGGGCATGGTACAACGAATGATGGAAATACCGCTAGACGATTTTTCGCTGATATTAAAATTACCGCCTCCATAACTGGTGTTAGTGAAAATCTCATTCAAAGATTCTCTATAATATTAGGGGCACTTTCATGTGGATGTCCAATAAATGTACAAAAGTTCAACATGTACGCCAGAGAAACCATTCGAGTTTACGTCGAACTATACGAACTATATGTACATACAATTTTAGTACACGGAGCTTCAATAATAGAGGATTTTGGTTCCATTCCTATCGGAAAGTTGTCCGAAAAAGCAGCTGAATCCAGAAATAAAGATTTTAAAGCACATCGTCGAGACCATACAAGAAAAATTAGCCGCAAAGCCACAAATGAGGACAATTTAAATAATTTGTTAGTTAGTTCTGACCCATTTATTTCATCGAGGAGATCGAAATTACCTAGTAAGCATGAGAAAATATTCGAAGAAGTGAAATTTCTACTACTCCTACCGCAAAACCTCGACTATGATTCAGAAAACTAAATATTTTAGTTTCTCAATTTTAATTGGGTACGAATATACATACTACATATGAAACGCAACATTTACTTAAAATAATAAAAATGTTTTTTTTTTATTTTTTTTTTTTTTGTTGTTGTTGTTGTTGTTGTAGCGATAAGGTTGCTCCCCGAAGGCTTTGGGGAGTGTTATCGATGTGATGGTCCTTTGCCGGATACAAATCCGGTACGCTCCGGTACCACAGCACCATTAAGGTGCTAGCCCGACCATCTCGGGAACGATTTATGTGGCCACATTAAACCTTCAGGCCATTCCCTCCCTCCCTACCCCCAAGTTCCATGAGGAGCTTGGGGTCGCCAGAGCCTCGTTTGTTAGTGAAACAGGATTCGCCGCGGACAGGTGAGGTTGACAATTGGGTTTGGAGAAGCTATATATTGCGCTGGCAACCTAAAAGGTTGCGCTACACAGCCCTTTGAATCTGGTATTTTAGTCGCCTCTTACGACAGGCATACCTACCGCGGGTATATTCTGATCCCCTAACCCGCTGGGGTTTTTTTTTTTTTTTTTTTTTTTGTCATATACCTATATGTATATTTGAAGATTTCATGGAATCGATCGAATAATTTTTGCTTTTAATTAGTCTTTTGGTACTAACGAAGAAGCTGGAATAGTAAACATCATTAAAAAAAAATAAAATTAACGAACAAGCTGGAAAAGCTAAATTTTTGATTTGAACCTTTTTTGGATTGTTAAATGCAAATTCAATATAAAAAAATTAAATGCATCAACTAGGTCTTAAAGACCGTAATAAATAAAAAAATAAAATAATATGAATTATCAAATATTTTTGTTTTTAAATATTACCCAGAATTAAAAAGTGATTCGCAATACTAACATTAAAAAAAAACGAAAAAAAAAACAAAAAAAAAATATTTTTGTTTTTAAATTCTACCCAAAATTTAAAAGTGATTCGCAATACTAAAATAAAAAAAAACCGAGTACATTGCATAGTATATAACTATATAAATACATTAATGAAGTTTTGAGGAAATGTGAGGAAAATTAGTTAACGGTAAAAATGTGATTTTTCCCATACATAAATTTTTTTTATTTGCTATAACTTTTTTGTTTAAGACTTTATAAAAAAATACTCATATATAAAAACGTCATGTAATGAGACTTAAAATCTATCCCCATCAAAGTTTTTGTGTTATTAACTAACATTTTTTTCATTTCCCTAAGTCCACTGATAGTCAAATCCAGCCCACCTTGCGCCGTGGGGCGCGAGCAGCAGCGGCCGTCGGTTCTATGTACTGGAGCGTCTCGGGATTTTCCCGAGCTCCTGCATGGACGATGCCAATTTCCAAGATGTTCGCCTGTCATCAACATGGCTTCAGAAAACTCCATAGCACCACCACCGCGCTAAATGCCATCAGCACCCAGATAAATTGCGGTTTAAATCAAAACCACCACGATAGAACACTACTCGTTGCGCTAGACCTATCAAAATCCTTTGATACGGTCAACCATGGCACGTTCCTGCAAGATCTGGAAGGGTCTACCCTTCCCCCATGTCTTAAAAGGTGGACCGCAAATTGTTGTTGTTGTTGTTGTAGCAATGCTTCGCCCCACCTAACAGCAGCGACAGATCACAAATTGTCATCAATATCCTCTAACGGGAGTCCAAGGAAACTTGCCGTTTCAACAAGGGTGGACCATAAGGAAAGGGGTGTTAGAGGCGTTGGTTCCACATTACAATTAAAGAGATGTTTGATTTCATGTGGGGACACATTGCAAGCGGGGCATGCATTTTGTATGTCGGGGTTGATTCTGGATAGGTAAGAGTTTAACCTGTTACAGTATCCAGAACGAAGTTGAGCAAGAGTGACACGCGTTTCCCTGGGGAGTATGCGTTCCTCCTCCGCGAATTTTGGATACTTTTCTTTAAGTACTGGATTCACCGGGCAATTCCCGGCATAAAGGTCCGACGCCTGTTTATGGAGTTTATGTTTTTTCGCTTCATACGGCTGGGTTCTCAGGTGCCGTATTTCCTCAAAATGCTTACGGAGATGACTCCTTAAGCCCCTAGGCGGTGCTGGTTCATCAATCAGATGTCTGTTGGGATGCTCAGGTTTCTGGGTATTCAACAGGAACTGTTTGGTCAGCATCTCATTTCTCTCCCTGATGGGGAGTATTCTCGCCTCATTATGCAGATGGTGTTCTGGGGACATAAGAAGACAGCCCGTGGCAATTCTGAGAGCAGTATTTTTGCAGGCCTGTAGCTTCTTCCAGTGGATAATTTTTAGGCTTGGCGACCATATGGGTGACGCGTAGCGCGTAATCGGCTGGCTAATTGCTTTGTATGTAGTCATGAGCGTTTCTTTATCTTTTCCCCAGGTACTGCCAGCGAGGGATTTGAGGATTTTGTTACGGCTCTGAATTCTCGGAACAATTGCGGCTGCGTGCTCACCAAAATGTAGATCCTGATCAAACGTCACACCCAAGATTTTGGGGTGTAGGACAGTCGGTAGCGTAGTGCCATCGACGTGGATGTTCAAAATGGTCGACATTTGGGACGTCCATGTTGTAAATAAGGTCGCGGAAGATTTAGTCGGTGATAATGCCAGGTTTCGCGAGGCGGAAAAACTGGAGAGATCAGGGAGGTAGCCGTTTATTTTATTGCATAGCAGTGTGCAGTCATCGGCGTAGGAAACGATTGTGACTCCTTCCGGTGGTGAAGGTAGCTTAGATATGTAGAAATTAAAAGTGGGGATAGGACACCACCCTGTGGCATCCCTTGTTTAATTCATCTTGGTTTTCATGTTTCATTTCTAAATTGCACCGATGTCTGCCGACCACCCATATAATTTGCGGTCAGATAATATTTCTTGTTAGGACTGTAGAATAGGGAGAAGGTATCTTGGTCCTGTAGCTGTTTGAACTACCCCGCCCCAGGCTGACGTTTGATCATGATCTACATTTTGGTGAGCACGCAGCCGCAATTGTACCGAAAATCCAGAGCCGTAAGAAAATCCTCAAATCCCTTGCTAGCAGTACTTGGGAAAAGTCAAATAAACGCTCATTACCACATACAAAGCAATGGCCAGCCGATTGCATGCTACGCGTCCCCTATATGGTCGCCAAGCCTAAAAACTACCCACTGGAAGAAGCTACAGGCCTGCCAAAATACTGCTCTCAGAATCGCCACGGGCTGTCTTCTTATGTCCCCAGAGGCGAGAATACTCCCCATCAGGGAGAGAAATGAGATGCTAACCAAATAGTTCCTGTTGAATACCAGAAACCTGGGCATCCCAACAGACATCTGAATGATAGCCAACGCCGCCTAGGCGTATAAGGAGACATCTCCGTAAGCATTTTGAGGAAATACAGCACCTGAAAACTCAGCCGTATGAAGCAAAAAACACAAGCAGTTCCTTGGTGAACAAACAGGCGTCGGACCTTTATGCCAGGAATTACCCGGTGAATCCAGTACTCAAACAACAGTACCCAAAACTTGCGGTTAGAGGAACGCATACTCCCCAGGGAAACGCGAGTCACTCTAGCGCAACTTCGTTCTGGATACTGTAACAGGTTAAACTCTTACCTATCTAGAATCAACCCCGACATGCAAAATGTATGCCCCGCTTGCAATGTATCCCCACATGACACCAACCATCTCTTTAATTGTAATATGGAACCAACGCCTCTAACACCCCTTTCATTATGGTCCACCCCTGTTGAAACAGCAAGTTTCCTGGGACTCCCGTTTGAGGATATTAACGACAATTTATGATCGGGCGCAACTATTAGGTGGGGCGAAGCACTGCTAAAACAACAACAACGAGTATTGGGATATAGCCCAGAGCACCCTGTGCGATGCCACGAATGTGACCCTCCTAAAAAGCTTCGTTTCTGGCACACGCAGCAAAAACATTTCTCAGACCGGGATTAGTTTCTGGACTCGGATTGGGTTCAACACCTTCCCGGAGCAGGAGAATATGGAGTTGTTCCAAATTGATTCAAGGGGTCGTGTAGCGCAACCCTTTCAAGGGGTTGTCAATGCAATATATAGCTTCTCCAACCCAATTGTCAACCTCACCTATCCGTGGCGAATCCTGTTTCTTAAACAGCCGAGGCTCTGGCGATCCCAAGTTCCTCATGGATATAGGGGTTTGGAGCGCTTGATGGCCTTGAAGGTTTCATGTGGTTTACTAAATCGCTGCCGATATGGTCGGGACAGTACCTTGATGGTGCTTGTTACCGGAACGTACGATCGACATCGATAGCACTGTCCAAGATCTTCGGGAAGTGTCCATATCGCTACAACAAAAACAACAACAGAGATATATGCATGTTCATATCTCAATATAAACCTATGCCTTTTCCCATATTTTAGTAATTCATTGGATTGTCATACCCATTGCATAACCCAGCAACTTTTTCGAGTTTACAAATTACCGGTATATGTTTAGGAGATTATTTTACAAACATGTATATATTTATATATGCACTTGCATATATACGCCAAATCCTCATTAAAATCAAGTTTTAGCCAAAAATTCAATAATTTTCTGTGATGTATATATATATGTACATACACTTTGCAATCACGTAAAAACTAATGCCTCATTGTTATCGTATGTATAGACTACATAAATACATTCTTACTAATAATGGGCTATGTTTAGCAGCTTAACAAATTGTTTTAGTAAATAATGTCAAGTAAAGTACAAAGCAAATGTTGACAATAACTGATTATTTAGAATTTTTAAACTTTCTGCAAATATAGGATACACGATTATTATATAAGCGAAAGTAAATCATTCCTTTTTTAAACGGTTTTTTTATAACATATATGGACATCCATACATCAAACCACACAAAAAGAGTATTTGAGTGTAGGCGTGTATCATCTAACGATTATAAATTCACAACATTTAACTAAATCGAAAATAAATAATAGCTTTACAAAATATAAACTAATTTTATTACCATTGTCTGTTTGGTTGATTCAGATAATAAGAACCCTCGTCCTGCAGCGGTGGTTTTTTTTTTGTTTTTGAGTGCCACAATTATAAATTTATTGTTGTTGTGCTATTTTAGTTGCATTAGAAAAATCGAAATCTTCATTTTTCACACTGGATGTGCGTCCGTCTTTTTATTATTATTGCAATTACTTTATTCACTTTTATATGTATTAGAGTTTCGCGTTTTTTCCCAAAGCACACATTGAATACGATTACGCACGCATTTTTTGTATTTCTACATTTTCTCCAACTACATTTCGCTATCGCACAAATTACTGCATAAAGAAGTCAACTTTCTTAAAATAAAATATATTGTCTAATTGCTATCTATTCGCACCGAGTTAAACCATGTTATATATATTTTCTTTTCTTAGATATTTGATGATTTAATTGTGCGAAACTAAAAAAGGAATGCCCGAAAATGACACTGGACAAGAAAATACGACATAGCTTTGTTTAATATACAGTAGAGATGTTACTTGTTAAAAAAATTAACTGGTTTTCACAAATTAATACTAGATTACACATTCACGAGTTCAAAATTGATTCGTTCTGTGCAATACGTCACAGTTGACTGCTTGAGCGTATGAAAGAAATAAACAAGAGCTAAAGGAAAATTACGTAAAAATTGCCTATAAAAAACAGCTGATGTTTTGTTTCTGCAGCAATGCGCAATCTTGTTAGCGATTTGTGACTGGTTTTGACATTTGTTATTGGTTGGGTGTGTTTATTTGGCCTGCAGCTGCAGTGATGCAAACGTTTTGAAATATAAATCATTTTAGCAACCAATTCTCCTGTTGTGTTCCAAAAACCGCTTTTAAATAAGGCGTGTTTTTTTTTACATCCGTTTGTCGTATCGCTGTAGTCGTATCCCTAACGTAATCAGCTGTTTATCGTTAAGACGGTAACCAAAAACCAATTGGTTGGCTACGGAACCGTTACGACCTTAGCGGCACCAATAATCGATTGCATTGATTCCCATAAGGTTGGTCGAATCAGCTGTTATAAGGTTACCGAAAAAGCATCAATGTCTCCAGCTTTAGCCTTAAACTTTATATGGACTGCTAAGCGTCAAACTTTTAATACAAATCTGAAATTGCTGCGCATAAAATTTGTACTACTAAATTTCAATACGCATTATACTCAGATGTAACTGAAATATGTGTATATGTTTCACCCTCTGTCCTAATTCTATGTATTCTATGCGTGTCCACTATTCATCGCAGCTGATTCAGCTATATGTTATACATTATGGCCACCAGAGGGCTGTGTCTCCAATTTTAGGTACACCCTGTTCTGTAGCTAGTCATTTAACCACTGCTGCTAGATGGGTCTCCTAAGCATTATCTAAGCGAGGATAAGCGTTTTTACGCGCAAACGTAAACGTATATGCAGCTTCTCATTTCTAGTCCCTCTCTCCGTTCGTCAAACCATCTCTAATGTGTCGTCCCTAGATGGAACACGAAATAAAATAAATAACTGCAAGGCCCCTACAAAAAATTTGGTCACAAAACTTACCCACGCCCATGCAAATGTGACTCTGAATATAACCCTTGACTGTAAAATGACTAGTCAAATGACGTGGATTGACGCGAGCGTTTTTGCAGGGGCGCGATAACCTCCAAAGACATATTAAGGACTAATTAGACTTTCTTAACCCTAACTCGATAGTCGTAACCATACCCATATCCATAACCATCTCCAATGTGATCGATTAATAGTGCCTTAACCTAAAAAACGTGAAATTTCATAAAAATAAAGAAAACGCAAAAAATTACAAACATATTCCACAAAAAATAAGTCTCTTAGTCATAACGTATCCAAAACAATGAATAAAATGTACGAAAAGGTATTAATTCATCAACTCAAAAATTTTTAGGTTGTGGATATGGCGAGAAACCAAATATCAATTGGTTGGCTATGGTATGGTTATGGCATTATGGTATGACACCATTAATCGATTACATTGATCTCCATAAGGTAGGTTCGATCAGCTGTTTAATCTGGTTATGGTTATAGCATGCGCGGTTCCAGGACGCGGTTGAACTGGAGGAAATTCCCCCGCCGGTCCCCCTAGAGCTTTGTAGCACGTATTTTCATTATTTTCGACTGTGAAAAATTATGAGATATTTCGAATTAAAAAATATTTTAATTTCTCTTAAAATATTAATTTATCCAAAAGTGTGCAGAATTTCATTGTAGTTTGAAATTGAGGCTAGAAGCTAAATAAATAAAGTTTTCCGGAAATAGGACAACATCGTCTTGTTTTATGATTTTATTTTTTTCAACATGTACAGAGTAAATATTGACTGTAATGAACTATATATACTATATATATATATCACAAAACGGATTTTTACTAATTCTTAATTTTTCTTGCTTGGTCTACTATTTTGTTATCACTATATATATTTAAAAAATAAATAATATAATAATTTTTTTTCAACTTTTTGATGTTACTTTGCTCGGGAGTTGAACCCATGAGCCTTGGAGTGGTAGGCGGAGCACGCTACCACCACACCACGGCGGCGGCAAAGTAAAATAGAAAAATTTTACAGATCTAGTTTTCTGGGACGAGAGGATCATTGCAAAAGGAAATAAACGCAAAATGAAACCAACACATTGACATTTATTTACTGCCTGCGGTGGAAAAAAGGTAGTTTCTAGGGCTGTGAACTGCGGCCGGATTTTTCAACTATCTGGATAAACCGGATATTCGACCAACGGGATAGCTAAGAAAAAAATCCGGCTACCCGGATATTCGGATTCGTAAATGGAAAATCCGGATATCCGGATACTGGAATATGAAAGTTGAATATCTGCATATCAGAATTGAACGAAGCATGCATCGAAAAATTATGCACAAAATATGTTTGTAGATTATTAAATTATTATTAAAAAATAGTTTAACATCACATTACATATTTCTCAATACGAACATTTTTTGTATTCACTGTTAATTGATTTAAATGCCCCACGAATTAATTGTTATTAATGTTAAATAAACATATATGGTACATAAATTTGTTGCTTTCACGCGATATCCAAAAGTACGGTTATTAACCAGATCTTCATAAATCCGGATAGTTTCACAAGCGAATTTTAACCGGATATCCGTACCGTCCGAATTTTATCCGTGTCAACGGATATCCGTATGGATATCCGGATATTCGAATATGCGGATAGTCCCAGCTCTAGTAGTTTCGTAACGCTTTAAGTCGTTCTCTTCGTGAATGATCTAATTTAGCACATTATTTTTCTCAAAACACACAAGACTTGCATTTTTTTTGTTTTGCCTCCATTCAATTCGCCTACCATCAAGACACAGTTCCGAATAAGATAATTTCACTCCCTTTATCTTCTTACTCAGCTACTATTTAAGAATGCTCTGACCCGAAACTTTTTTCCACGAACGGGTTATTTCAACATAAATTCAATACATTACCTGCTGAGATGGGGCATTCTTCAACCGCCTTCTAAGCCGTTTTTAAAACAAACCTTGGATAGGCTGTTTTTCGAACTAGCATATGTTTAATGTCCAATGGCATTATTAACCGTTAGATTTTAACTCATGGGCGTAGGATCAGTCAAACTAAAATGGGGTTTAAAGCTAGTTGCATGTTTTTGACATAATTTTCTACAAGTTATCTGTCAAAAAGCTTCTACTAACTATTGATATATACTTTACTGAATATTAACAAAAATGATTACCAAATGTATTTTGTAGTTTGCCCACTTTACAACGGTCATATACAGCATTTTCAGGTCAAATGCAACTTTTTTCAGGTCAAATGAAACCTTGTGAGATCTACAGGTTTTGAACCTTCCCATTAAACTCAAAACTGTTAGTGCTTGTTAAAGTGTGTTAGCTTCATATGTCCTATCAGGAGCGTCCGCAGGAATTGTCTATGGGGGTTTTGAACATATGGAAGCTCATAGTAAGCATCCGTTGTCAAGACTAGTTTTGCAATAAATATTAATAGAAACGGGAGTAAAAAAAACATTTACCATATTTATTGGCTATCAGTCAACAAATGCACTCTTCCATCTACCACTTCTTATGAGAAAAATTCAGTCGTTTTAAGCCCATGGGGGAGGAGGTTGAACCCCCCTTGCGAACGACCCTGTGTCCTTTTCTCAAAAATTCTGAAAAACAACCTATTTCAGATTTTGTTTGAAGAACGCCTACTTCAGACTGTTATTCAAAAAATTCCTCTCACAATTTGAAAACTGGCAGCCGAAATTGGGTGATATTACACTCTTGTTGTTGTAGCGATAAGGTTGCTCCACGAAGGCTTTGGGGAGTGTTATCGATGTGATGGTCCTTTGCCGGATACAGATCCGGTACGCTCCGGTAACACAGCACCATTAAGGTGCTAGCCTGACCATTTCGGGACCGATTTATATGGCCACATTAAACCTTCAGGCCATCCCTATCTCCCCACTCCCAAGTTCCATGCGGAGCATGGGGTCGCCAGAGCCCCGTCTGTTAGAGAAACAGGATTCGCCGCGGATAGGTGAGGTTGACAATTGGGTTTGGAGAAGCTGTATATTGCGCTGGCAACCTGAAGGGTTGCGATAAAAAGCCCTTTGAATCTGGTATTTAAGTCTTAGGACAGGCATACCTACCGCGGGTATATTCTGACCCCCTAACACGCTGGGGGTGATATTCCATTCAGCTGCCGATATGTAAATGTATTCTGTATATCGTGGATTGATGGATCTCCAAAAAAAAAAAAAATCTAAGATGATATCATGCTCATTTTACTCGATTCAAAGATAATGTGTCGAATGCAAAGTCTATAAATTCGTAATATGAAAGAAAAAACTCATCCGGAATATGTTTTCGGTTTTTGAAACACTATTTTGAGATAAAGTGGAAGCAAATGTGACAGTTTCCTATAAATCTTGAGAAAAAATAGACCTTAATTTCCAGTGCCATTATATTTACAATTCAGTACGGCCAAAGTGCTAGGACTAAACTAAGGTCAACTTAGCTGCAGCTTGGACACGCACTGCCTTACTTGCACTATTAAACTGGGAACAAAATATCGTTTTACATGTTATACCAATAAAAATTTTATATATTTTTATTCGTTTCAATTTGTTCAAATACATAAATGATGTTATTTTTACAAATATGTTTTCATTAATACATATTTGAAGTTTATACTAAAATGTAAAGAAAAGCAGATCAATAGAACGAGTAGATTATAATTACGTGGATACATTTAATAAAATCCCATGCGATCAAATTTGCAAAAGGGTATTGAATCTTTTTTTTTTTATTTTATTGAATCTCCATATATGTATACATGTAGGTGTATATTTATATCAAAATGAAGCAATTTAAAAGTGGATCTCATATGTAAGTTTTGTAGGCCCGAAAGGAGCAGGAATGCATGGTAAACTTAGAACATGACCTAATAGCGAAATGACCAATCGGTTTTAGTGTATGTATATGTATTTTTATAAAATGTGAAAGCTAGTTTTATGTAGCATCATGACATGTTGGTTTATATATCAATCATATCTGATCATTCGCCTGACTTTCGTGTAGATGTTAATAAGTTTACCGCTGTTATCGCGTCCGGAAATAGTGAGTGGTAATTCAATAGCGGTACATATGCAGCAGTAATAACGCGACCAGCAAACCAACGTCCATGAAGAGCATTCACCGCCAAAACCGCTGTAGTTATGCTCGGACACTTAACATAAACATTTCCTGTTGGTGATGCTTTATCAACAAATATGTGCAGAACGCCACCATGTTTTGAGCATTCATCAATTACATCATCACGTATTTCGCTATCCCATGAGGGATTTGTTTCAGTACGCGGATCAAACATATTCGATAACATAAAACATTGCGTAGCAATGGCGGGAGTTTGTGCCTGTATTTGAATTGGTGCAGGTTGTGGAGCAGTAGCTAGTAATGCATTAGCAGCAGCTTGTGGTACGGCTAAACCAGCGCCCTCAGCTAACTTGAACATCAGTTGCAACCTACCAGTAGCACCTAAATCTATGCCACTGCGATCCATTTCATCAGTGTCTAAAGATGATGTATTCATATCTAAACGTTCAGTCACATTTCCGACCTTCATTGGTCGACCGGCCAACTCGAATCCATTTAATTGTTCTAGCGCTTTCTTAGCATCTTCCGCATTGTGATACTGAAATAAACAAGTATAATTAGTAAAAAACGAAAAATCTGAAAATAATCCAACAAGTAAAGACACGACCATCTCCGGCTTACCGAAGGACTTATACCTTTCATGAATGTAATATAACTATGATCTTATTGAATGTTTAATAGGTAAATATCTCAGCAAACTTAAATTCTTATTGCTCTGTTATTTGAAAAGACATACATCTCCCACGCTTCTTTCAGTGGGTCTCGGTAAATGCCTTCTCAAGAAAATAATCAAACCAGTAATAATTACAATTATTAATCATTATTAAACAGGTATGTATAGTTTACCCACGAATGAAATTTAGAGAGGCTTGATGTATTTAAAGAAAGTGCAAATCAAAAAAAAATACAAAAATACAAATACAAATCAAAATCAGATAGTGCAAATATATTTCAGAAAAGAGTAAATGTACTTCAGAAAAATGCTTTCAGTATATTATGAGATGGTGCATGATTGTTTTGCCCTCTGTGAAATTCATTTATCATCATCCTATTCAAAGTGCACGCATATTTGATAAGCTAAGCCTAAATCTTTTCGGAGGCAATGGCGCCTACGCATTAATGATATTTTAGCGGTCTAGCCACAATGTACATCTTTTTTGAAACACATTAGAACTTTTCTCAAACCCAGATAGAAAAAAGTAAATCATCTTCCAAGAATAACAACAAGGTTCTTATCGGCTGCGTATGCAGACCAAATCGCCAAGTAAACTTTTCCGTTCCCTGATTTTCTTCAACTGTTACTAATGAATTATAAAAATATTATCATTGCTGGTGATTTTAATAGTAATTTGCTAGTGGATGCCAGTTTGAAACTGAGTATGGAGTCTCCGGGACTCTTTCCCACCAACTGTACTCTACCAACGCATTTTACAAGCTCGAGGAACTCTCGCTCTTAGATTTATTCTTCGTGAATGATCTTCAGAGAGTGCTTCACTACACCCAACTATCCGCCTCTAGCTTTTCTAAACACGACTTAATATTCTTAATATACGACTTTCAAACGTCAAGCAAACCATGTTCGTTTACTTATCGGGGTTTTAGAAACATTGATTATTGTTCCCTTGTCGAATCAATTCAGTCGGTCGAGTGGGACACGATTCGTACCTTGACATCGGTTGATGATCAGACAGAGTTCCTCCAAGACAACATAAAAAGGCTATTTGATGACCATGTTCCAGTAAAACTGAAAGTATGCAAACATAAAAGTAGACCCTGGTTTAATGCCACCCTAAAACATCTAATAAACTAACGAAACCATGCCTACTCTCGCTGGAAAAGGTACAGAACTGCAGAAACGCTTACCTTCTTCAAAACAACTCGCCTTACTGTCAACAAAGCTATAAGGTCGGCTAAGGCAAATTATTATACGTATAAGTTCAGTGCTGCCTTGAGTACCAGAGAAACATGGAGCCACATCAAGAAAATCGGGATCGTTAAGTCCAAAGGAGAACTTTTTGATCTTGCTGACGTTAACATTAACGAACTTAATGCTAGCTTCGTTAGATTACCAACTTCAGCCGCTAATATCTGTACAGATAGCTACCCTGAGTGTGCTAATATAGATTCCAGTCCCTTTGCGTTTATGTGTGTCGATGACTGTGATGTACTGCAAGCTCTACTTTCTCTGAAGTCGAATGTCATGGGGTTTGATGGTATAAATCCAAAATTCTTACAGATCATTCTTCCCATAATCCTTCCCCATTTAACGTATTTGGCCAACTCTATCTTGACCACTGGTATTTTTCCTAAATTCTGGAAAGCTGCTAAGGTTATCCCAATTCGCAAGCAAAATTTGGGAACCAGCATCAACACTAGCAACACATCAGCATTGAAATCCAGCGAAGAATCAATCTTGCCAATAAATGCTACTTTGGACTAGGTAGGCAATTGAAAAGTAAAGTCCTCTCTCGGCGAACGAAAATCATACTCTACAAGTCACTTATCGTACCCGTCCTGCTATATGGGGCAGAAGCATGGACAATGACATCACCAGATGAATCGGCTTTGGGAGTGTTCAGGAGAAAAGTTCTTCGAAAGATTTATGGACCTCCACGCGTTGCCGATGGCGAGTACCGAAGAAGATTTAATGATGAGCTGTACCGAGCTATACGCAGACATCAACATAGTCCAGCGAATTAAAACGCAGCGGCTGTATTGGCTAGGCAATGTTATGCGAATGAAAGATGATGCTCCGGCCAAGAAAGTGTTTCTATCGGAACCCGCCTATGGAAGCAGAGGTAGAGGGCAGCCCCCACTCCGTTGGAAGGACCAGGTGGAAAACGATTTAAACTCCCTTGGTGTGACTAATTGGCGCCCTTTGGCGGAGCGAAGGAGCGACTGGCGCGCCTTGTTGGACGGCAATAACCGTTTAGGCGGTTAAGCGCCAATTAAGTAAGTAAGCAAAATAAAGAGTATCGGCCTATAGCCATACTCCCTTTTCTTTCAAAGGTCGTTGAACGAATTTTGCATGGGCAGATTACGAGGTATGTTCATGACAATAAGCTCATTACTGACTGCCAGTCCGGTTTCCAGTCAAAGAGAAGCTGTACATCGGCACTTCTATCTGTGATAGAAGACATTCGAGAGCGAGTTGATGATAATCATATTATTTTTCTGACCCTTCTTGACCACTCTAAAGCCTTTGACTCTGTCGACCACACCCTACTCTGTAAGAAGCTGAAAAGTTTATTTAATTTTTCGAGTTATGCAACTTCACTTATTAGATCGTATCTTGGCGACAGGACTCAGGCGATTTTAGACAGTAGTAAGTCTGACTTCCTACATGTTTTCAGAGGCGTCCCACAAGGCTTTATTGTGGGCCCTCTGCTATTTGTTCTGTACATCAATGACTTGCCAAATGTGCTTAAGTTTAGTAACGTCCATATTTATGCTGATGATGTGCAATTGTACACATGTTGTCCCCGTGATGGTACCGCTTTGTGAGTAAACAATTTGAATTATGATTTGAATCAAATTGGTGTGTGGGATTCTAAGAACGGCCTATGTCTTAACCCCAAAAAGTCGAAATGCATTGTTATTAATAGAAAGTCATTCTCTACTCATGCTTTGGACAACATAGTTATTGACAATTCTGTCATCGAATACGTTGACGCTGCAAAAAACCTAGGAGTAGTTTTTAATAAGACCTTAACATGGAAAGACCACATTTTTATTACGGTAGGAAAAGTGTATGGAATGCTTCGTACACTGTGGCTAACTCAATACTTCACTCCCCTACATATTAGACTACTTCTAGCGAGAACGTATCTAATACCTACACTCCTTTATGGATGTGAGATTTACTTAAATTGTGACTATGTGTGTATGAATAAACTTAATTGTTGCTTACAATAACATTGCTAGATATGTTTTTGGGTTGAAAAGACTTGACCACGTTTCACATCACGCTGAAAGGTTGCTAAATATTTCTTTTCACAATCTTTTCAAAGTTAAAACACTGCCTATCCTTCACAAAATTATATATACAAAGGAACTGATTATTTATATCGGAGGCTTACGTTTCTCAATTCATCAAGACCTGTGCTTCTTCTCACGCAAATAAGATACCGTTTTCTAACCTCTGGACGGTAGTTCTTTGTTACTTCCATACGCCTTTGGAACGCTCTTCCCGCAAGACTTACGACAAATAGGAAATGATCGGCACTTCAAAAATGAGCTAACCACTTTTTACAATGATTTGTATGCCGAAACTATTTTTGTATTTTTGCTAATGAAATTGTATTATCTCGTCATCTTGTTTCCTTTTTTCTTTTTCTCTATTGTCTAATAATCATATTTGTATAAGTATTATTTTTATCTTTACTAATATTATTGTTGTATTGTTTATTACTTGTTGTTAATTCTATTGTCATATTAATTCATTTTAAATTTAACTATTTACAATTCCTGACTAGCACTGTAAAATAATTTACCAAGTTGTTGTGCTAGGAAAATATTAAAACAAATAAATGTTCTTGTTCTTAATATGCTGCTGGCGGGTAAAATATATAATATAACAAGTAAGAACGTCTAAGTTCGGGTGAAACTTAACATTACATACCCAGCTGTCCAGCTGTGCACTTGAAATGCTGTTGTTGTTTGCTTCGTGTGGTTAATAGTTGTATAAGGCTGGGACCATTCCAAACTGATTTTCGTTCAAAAGAAGCAAAATAGATACAGAGGCTACTACTAATGGGGTTACACTGAAATGACAGCCCTTGGTCGGGAAAAATTATGAGTAACTCCGGTACATAGAACCGGCTGCCTTGGGAAGCGCTTATCAAAACAGATGTCCTGCGTGTAATGTGTCCCCACATGACACCAACCATCTCTTTAACTGTATTGTGGAACTAATGCCTCTAACACCACTCTCATTATGGTCCACCCCTGTTGAAACAGCAAGTTTCCTTGGACTCTCGTTAGAGGATATTGATGACAATTTGTGATCGGTTATACCTATTGGATGGCATTAAATGTTTATGCCAAATTTCGTTCGGATTGGGAGATTTTTGTTCGAATAATGGCATTGAAAGTATTTTGGAAAGAGTAACAAAAAAGGGCAGGTCACGCCCATTTTCAAAATTTGTTTTTGTTCTTAGTTCAACCACATCACTACTTTCATTTCATTAGCATTTCCATTTTTATACATTTTCGATATAGAACAGGTGGGCATGGTTATCGTCCGATTTCGCTAATTTTCAATGCAAATGTGGTTACTTAAAAAGGAATGCATTCAGTATTTACGAGACTCAATTTAGCCTACATAAATATTTGTAATTTACAGTAATATCATTATTACAGAAATAAACCAAACAATCAATCAATGTGGGGTTTTGCCGGATCTATCTCTGCATATTCTTCACGTTTGCCAGCGGGCATAAGGTATACCATTCTTTGTCATGAAGAGTACATTGATATGTTAATGCTGGCACATGAGAAAGTTACTTACCGTTATAAATCCATAACCTTTTGAGCGACCAGTCTCTGTATCCATAATGAGTTGTATGGTGTCAATTTTTCCGAACGGTTCGAATATTCCACGAAGCATATCCTCGGTAATATTAAAATGCAGTGATCCTACATAGAGGCGCATAGGGCCTGTGTGATTTTTGGGTGGAGTAAATACGGGTGCAGCATTTGCAATGCGATTTTTCTCGGCCTGTGTATGTTGTACAGATATCGGAATACCTAATAATCTCTGACCCGACAATCCAAGGGCTAGTGCAACTGATTCTGGATCCTTGAATTCAATATATGCTATACCCTTGAATCGTTTAGTTTTATTGCATGTTATCAAGCGAACATCTCGTACTTTTCCAACACTTGAAAAGAATTCTTCCAGATCACGCGCTCGTATGCGTTGTGACAATTGCATACAAAATACAGTACGCGCATCGCGTTCCTCTGGGCTAAGATCAGCGCGAGGAGATCGATCACCGAGACCATTGGGTGGTGTTCTGCCGCGACGGAAGGGTCGGGGCGAATTACTACGACGCCTGCTGCTGAAACAAATTTTATATAAATTGAAAGTCATTAGTAGCATTAACAGAAATTACAAACACGTTAAGCCATGCCAGGTTTCGGAAAAATTTCTCAAATTCGATCATAACAGCTGCTCTGATTTTATCCGATTAATAAAACTTCCGGCTTCAATTCAAGTAGCCATGAACGAATTGAATATTTTCAATACGGTTACTAGAAAAACCCGGAACAGATGGCTAGACAAGGAAATTAACATAGTTTTTGCGACCTTCATATGCATACCCGTTAGCTTCATTCACAAAGGCCCAAACCAAATTTTGGAAACAGCACAAATTTTGGTATGTTATATTAAAATACACTTTCACTACTTAAACCAATCTAAAAAAGTAATTTCTGTACGTAATTAATGTGAAAAAATAGTTTTGCTTTCCTGCAAAAATTTAAACCTTTAAGAATTAAGCTAACGATATGTTTGTATATTGAAGACCTAATGAAACAGATAACATCTGTATCATTTGGAATAGATGCTCAAAATATAGACATGGGGCCAAAAACTCCCCTTCATATAATTAAGAAGCAAGTATTTTACCATTTTATAATGGCTGACTTCGAAACCCTAGACAAAAACTTCAAATGAAATCATCCACGATCAAAACTAGAAATAAGGCCTCTTTTCGTGTTCAAACGGATTTAAAGCGTGCTTTGATGGTAATTTTTACTACACTACTTTTATGCCTTACAATTTTTATTAAATATGACTATTTATTCTTTGCATATAATTTCAACAATTCTTACCTCCTTTCCCTTGATGCAAAGCCTGGACGTGGTTTGAATTCCCTTACGGGACTTAACTTCCTATCTTTGGAACGCCAATCGCGCACAGGTGAGCGGCTATGTCGCCGTTCTGAAAGTCGACTTGCACGCCTTTCTCTCGAACGACGATCACGTTCACGCGAACGACTGCTACGTCGTTTATCCTTAGAACGGCTACGACGTTTGTCTGCATCGCGATCACGATTGCGGTCACGGTCACGATCACGATCAAGTGATCCATAACGTCGTCGCCGATCACCATTATCACGATCACGGTCTCGGGTGCGATCCTTATCACGTGTACGGTCTCTATCCTTTGAGCGACGACTTTCATCTCTACCACTACGATAGCGATCCTTTGATTTGCGATTTTTTCGGTCATCTGAAGCATGCGGTGATCTAGAACGGCTCCTATTGAAATTTAAAACAATAAGAGAAAGTAATATAAGATATTATAAGGCATTATTATAAGATTTTATTCTGAGTAATTTTGGAAGACAGGCAAACATTTGGCAAGAGTTGGCACAAATCGAAATAGGTCGTATCGCTATACTGCTCGAATTTTCAAGATTTCATGAGGGAATTGGCTAAGACTAAACGGAGAACAGCTTGTCATATATTTACATAATTCCAAGTATTTAACAATCGATGCTTGGTAAAAAATGGGGTCTCAAGCGGAATATAGTGTTATGGATACAATAGGTTACTGTTATTGGGGCCGAGCTATGACTCTACAGCAAAGATGGTAATTTGCTTGCCTGGGCAACGAGCTATACTCGGCCTTTAGCTACAGTCAGAGTGAACTTAGCTTTACCCTCCCACTTGGCCATTTAACCCAATATGAACATTCTAAATTAAATTAATTATCAAATTTTTGTTGTATTGTTATTGAAAGGATCAAGGCTTACATATAAAGAAATCTTATAAAATGTTCGTGATACGGTGAATTTACGGTGAACTAAAAATACCGAATGTGCAGAAGTTGTAGTAAAGTGGGACAGATTAGTGTAGTTTTAATCATAAAAAGGATGCAAAAGATTGCGGAATGCTTTCCTTTCAGTGTTTCAATCCAAAGAGTGCGATCCAGTGAATAAAAAAATAAATTAGTAATTATTCCTTTTTCAAAATAATGACTTAACAATTTGAATTCATTATTCGGGAATAACAAAAACTATTACAATGAAATGAAATAAAATCAAAGCAATGATTATTCCAAATGGAACGCTTTCCTTGACAATTCAACGTAAGTTATCAAAATGATATCGTTATCCCAGCTCTAACTTGTACCTACTTTCAGTAAATGTAATGCGAAGGTTATACTTGTACATATTTCCTTTTGTTGTAACGAGGCCTTATAATGTAACTTGATTCGAAAGAAGTTTCTTTCAGATTTGATAAACTATTTATGCGACAGCTTTCGATTCACATTTCTGTCCTAAAAAGTTCTCTTCGAATCGTGTTACAGATGAATATACTTGAGGTACTGATACTTTCGAGATAGTAAAACTTCATTTATTTGGAAACCAGCACTAACACAAACAAAACATCAGCTTTGAAATCCAGCGTAGAATCACTCTTGCCAATAAATGCTACTTTATACTAGGTAGGCAATTGAATTGTAAAGTTATCTCTCGGCAAACCAAAATCATACTCTACAAGTCACTAATCGTACTCGTCCTGATATATGAAGCAGAAGCATGGGCCATGGTAACATCAAATGAGGCGGAAAGACCAAGTGGAAAACGATTTGGATTTCCTTGGTGTTACAAATTGGCGCCAACAGCAAAAAAGTGACTGGTACGTCGCTGAGTGAGTAAGTAAGTAAGAGGTACTGAGACTTGTATTTACTTTTTACAGGTCTGCTCTCTATAGAATGTTAGTCTTTAGAAAAGCTGAAATACCAAAAGTCCCGTCACATAAGCAGCTTTTCATATAGATGTGTTTAACGCAATCTTAGGCATTGCTTGTGTTTGTATGGGGAGCGCCAAATAACCTCTTTGTCACTCCCAATGCATGTTTGCATGTTGTAACTCTTCTGTCAACGCACTAGTCTGCATCGAAAATTTTATGTGTTCCGGCCCTGACTTTGGCTTACCATGTAGTTTTTAAAATATATATAGGTGTGAAATAAATGGATATAAAGATATATCCAATGCTAATACAATATGCTCGCAATGAGTTTTGAATTCGAAAAACAGCCAATTTTTTTTGATTGTAGCAAAAAAAAATAAAATTTAAGTTCACACGGTTGTTGAAGACAAAAACAACATTTAAATAGCAATAGATAGATAGATAGATAATTGATTGAGAATCGCACTGCGACCATTGGTCTATTGTGCCTCAACTGCTTCACAACACTCATCCATGCCGACATCTCTGATAAACCCCAGCAGTTCACCTGGCTTAAGGGATTTGATGTGAGAATGCTCTGGCTATGGTGAACCCATAAACTTAGCCGTACGTCTTGAGATTGCATCACAATCCAGGAGCATATGGTTCGCCGTCTCCGCTGATCGATCACAATCGACATGTGTTGTTCGATATTATATGGTCCGCCGTCTTCGCTGATCGATCACAAAATCGGCATGTGTTGTTCGATATTATACCCAGCTTTTGCATGTGGCTGTTGTCTACAGTGTCCTGTAAGAATAGCTGTTAGGATTTTTAGGTTATCTTTCGAGATGGCTATTAATGCCCTGTATGTTTTTGTTGTTGTTGTAGCGATAAGGTTGCTCCCCGAAGGCTTTGGAGAGTGTCATCGATGTGATGGTCCTTTGCCGGATACAAATCCGGCACGCTCCGGTACCATAGCACCATTAAGGTGCTAGCCCGACCATCTCGGGAACGATTTATGTGGCCACATTAAACCATCATGCCATTCCCTCCCTCCCTACCCCCAATTTCCATGAGGAGCTTGGGGTCGCCAGAGCCTTGTCTGTTAGTGAAACAGGATTCGACAGGCATACCTACCGCGGGTATATTCTGATCCCCTAACCCGCTGGGGGGAACAGCCCTGTATCGAGTTGTGCAGTAACCCCCTAACAGCAATATATCGGCACTCTGATGTTTGCGACTGTACCCATTCTGTAGTAGCAATAAAGAAGTATTACATATCGATGGCTTCTTGCGCAAACGTGTTAAGTCCGCATTGCATTACACTGCATATTAATATGTAAAAATGGCATTATAGAAAATTCGTTTTCTAAAATGATTTGTTTTTTAGTTTTTCTGCCTAACTGCATTCAAATCTCAATTCTCATAAAAAGTGTACTTAGCAAGTAATGTTGTAACTCACCTTGAATAGTGTTTACGTCCATTCAAATGTGCGGATGATAATGATCTGCTGCCGCCTTTGCCACCATCCTCATGATCTTTGCCATCTGGTGATTTATTACGGCTACTGCTGCTATCATGATGGTGCTGATCGTGATCACTTTTACTGGCATTCTATTTTACAGATATTTATAGAAGAAGGAAGTGTGTGGTGGGACACGCAATTGACGTGCAATTTGCGGTTTGCCGTCAATCGAAATTGGTACGATTTTTTAGTATCGAAGTTGGGCGAATGAGAGAAAGCAAATCAAAGGAATTAGTTAGTTCTTTGTGCTGTGAAAACAAGAAATCATTATTTGTTTATTTATTCAGCAATAGACTTATTTGATGGCTACATAGTTTTCCACCATTCAATCGTCCATTGTTTCTCAGTATTTTTACATTTTAACTTTCATGTCCTGTTATATTATTATTTCTTTTAATTTGGATAGTTCATTCACTTCAGTTTTATTGCTGTTATAGACACTCATGCTTTAGAATATTCAGTGGAACCTTCGCTCGTCAGCGAATATTCTCATGCTCAAGCATTCGTTCAAGTTGAGTGGTTATTTTATCTGTTATTTTCGTTTTGTTTTATTTCATTTAATTTTTTTTTTTTTTTTTTGGGTGAAGTAAGTAGGTGGTGGATATGTGAATTGGTTTTTGCCCTTCAAAATCCTGTTTGTTTAAGACAAGTGCTGCCACACAGACGCAAATTTGTACGAGTTTATCTGAAATTTAGTTCACGTTCAGTTCATTTGATAATTTAAAACTTTTCAAGATAAGATATGTTTTTTTTTTCTTTGCTTGACATACAAATGCATGGATACAAAATTTCTTAGTATAATGTTATACTTTAAATTTTTTTAAGACGAATTAATTTTTTCTCTGGCGCATTCAAACTTACCAAATGGTATCCGGCTTTAATCGTTAGAATGACCAAAACAATCACTAGCAACAAATTGAGCTTTTAGGTTTTCTGCAAAGACATTTCACCCTTGAGAATTATTTCATGTTTTTTTTTTTGAGTTAGGAATGAGTCTTTTTTAGTTTGGTGTCTATAAAAAAGGGGATAATCTTGAGTGGCTGATGACGGTACATAGAGTAGACACAAGCAACCATATTAGTTTTGAACGAACTAGCGATAAAAAAAGTTAGGGTTTTGAAGTGAAACCGAAAATCATATACTCTTATTTTATGTATGTGGCTTTTGTAAAATCGTAATTGGTCGGTTAGAAGTTTTCAGCGAAAAAACTTTGTTATGATAATTTTTTAACAAACCCAGTAGATGTAGCCCTGCTCAAAATAGACAGAAAACAAAAACATACATGTTAAAGAAGTTCATGACATCCCTTTCCTTTCCACATTTCTAAACATTACTTTTAATATCTTTTACGCAAAAGTGTTGTCACATTAGCCAACATCCAGTGAGTTTTGAGTTTTCTAGCTCCGTATTATGCTCAATTCTCACGGGAATGCTCTGCAGAGGTCGTTGTGATAGGCAGATGTTGCCGCTGTGTTTTATAACTAAAGCTATGCAAACCAATTTCAAAAATGTTTATAAAAAAAATTAGAAAATTTGAGAAGTTTCAAAACTTTGCATGAAAATGTCGATTTTTTTATTTAGAACTTCCAGAATTTGCATTTTGCACTGCTGAATCTAACGTTCGTGTATTGCATGGAATTGACGTTGCTTCATAGAGAACAGAGAGATAAAGGAAATGTCAAAACCACTTGGGTGTTGCTATTTTTCACACAAGAAATATATACGAAATTTTCCTTGAGCATTATGATGTTGATACCGCGCTTATGGAAGAAAATTTGAAACACCCAACGGAAGAGGTATTTCTCAAAATTTTTTTTCTCAAACTTTTTCTTCCATGTTCTCGTTTTTGTTCTTCTCTCCCGATTTTTGTACGAAGTGGCTATTAGATCGGGTGACAAAAATAAGTTGTAAAAGTCCGCTCCTAGATTTGATGCTTATGTCTCGGCAAAAACAAAACCCGTGCGTCATGGGGATGCGGCCCTCGTGTCGGTTGGGCGGGCTTTGGAGGGTAATAATCAATTGGGTTTTATTATTATGTTGAGAGGGTTTCGGAAAATTTTAGAACTTAATTAGGTGACGTTATCATGAAAAATACTTTATAGCTCGAAAGGGCATGAAAAGCAAATATGCAGATTTGCAAGACCAAAAAAATTACGTATCAATTTAAAAAATCGAATGTCAAAAAACCGAGTTATAATAAAAAAAAAAAACAGTTTCGGATGTGTTTCGAAGGATCAAAAATAAATTTTAAAAAATCGGGGGTTCGAATCGAGTTCAAGTCCTAACAATAATTATTTTTTCATTATTATTACGACAAATTTTTTCTTAATTAAAAAAATTTTAAATTAGAATAGAAGAAAGAAAAAAGTTACCCCAGCGGGTTAGGGGATCAGAATATACCCGCGGTAGGTATGCCTGTCGTAAGAGGCGACTAAAATACCAGATTCAAAGGGCTGTGTAGCGCAACCTTTTAGGTTGCCAGCGCAATATATAGCTTCTCCAAACCCAATTGTCAACCTCACCTATCCGCGGCGAATCCTGTTTCACTAACAGACGAGGCTCTGGCGACCCCAAGTTCCTCATGGAAATTGGGGGTAGGGAGGGAGGGAATGGCCTGAAGGTTTAATGTGGCCACATAAATCGTTCCCGAGATGGTCGGGCTAGCACCTTAATGGTGCTGTGGTACCGGAGCGTACCGGATTTGTATCCGGCAAAGGACCATCACATCGATAACACTCCCCAAAGCCTTCGGGGAGCAACCTTATCGCTACAACAACAACAACAACAACAAAGAAAAAAGTTAGACAACTGCCAAAGCTCGTCCGATCCATTTCGGGAACTACTAAGTTCCTTCATCGGCAACGTTTAAGCGCCGCTGGTATAATCATTCAGCTATCATTTGCTATTGTTAGTCCTTGAGCTCGATTCGAACCCGCGATCTTACAAATCAGTAGGCCGATATAACAACAAAAATTGTTAATTAAAAAAAAAAATGTTTCCCAAACCCTCTTAACCTAGTGTCTATTTATAAAGAAACAGCGGGCGATTTTACCCCAACTTCTTCGAATAGTAACCCACAATAACAAATAAAGGACAATTACAAAACGCTTTTTCGAAATCTAG
Source organism: Eurosta solidaginis (assembly GCF_040869045.1). NCBI lineage: Eukaryota > Metazoa > Arthropoda > Insecta > Diptera > Tephritidae > Eurosta > Eurosta solidaginis. The sequence goes on along the minus strand of NC_090320.1, from coordinate 8,231,461 downwards.
CTTTCAAACTATCACCAATGAGGTAATATGGGGATGTCATGATAAGATGCCGACTCCTTAATGTGTAATTTTGAACGAAGGCAAAGCTTCAAGCCGAAAGAGTTTACAATCCCCAGGGAAATGCAATTCAAATAAAAAAATCAAATGGAAAGATTTGCTCTAACTACTTGAGATTTGAATATAAATTTGTGAGTTAAGCAATATTTATTAGAAATTGTTTCTATTCTTTGACATTGAAAGAAAAATATTCATTTTTTACGTCAAAGTTCGTTACTTTCTTGGAAGACTAGCAGAGCTCATAATTTATGCTGAAATTAATTCGTTTGCATGTAAGATCGGCGTTTTTGTCGCAAACCGGCGAAATATGTTTTCAACGGATATAATTAACTGTGGTAGTATTCCACCCAAACAACGAACTGTGCTAGCATTCCATGCGGATAGTGAAACGTGAGCCATATACCGATGATAAAGTCTGTATACTGTGTAATCATTAAGATTCCAAAGCCTAAAATGAAAGTTTTCTGAAAAATATATAACTTGAAAACGAATTAAAAAGTCGATTTTTTACATTCAACCACCCATTGGGGTTTCATGCGTAAAAAATCGACCATTGAATCGTTTAAAAGGTTCTTAAGAAAAATCAGTGTTTCAAACCCCAGAGTAAAAGTGCGATAAAGGAAAAAAGGGCAGTAAAACGGAACTTGTCGTTTTTTTCCACAGAAAATAGGGCACATCGATTCATACATGAAAACAGGGACTCATCGTTTTGTTCCACAAGAAGGCATACCAGTAAAGATGGACACTATTATTTTCCGTAAAGGAGTGGAAGGATGTGTGTGCATATCATCTGTGTGCGACTTTTGTCCATATGTAACGGATTGAAGGACTTTTGACCAACTCGGTTACTTAAGGACTGTTTCGTGATAATTTCGAAGTATTTCCGTGAAATTTCGTAGAAATTTTGGGGGTTTGGTTCTGGATTATTTTCGGAATAATTTCGAAATTACTGCCCGACAAATTTCAGAATCTCAGGCAACCGTTTCGAAAGTCATGATTATGATCCTAAAATAATTTTGAAAGTCTCGAAATGATTCAGGAGTTTTGCCGCAATGATACCTAAAATAATCTCAAGTGATCCAAAATTATCCCAAAATTGTCTCAAAATGATTTTGAAGTTTTCCTTAAAAAAAAAACCATGAGTCCCTACTTTATTGTATTGAACTGAATGGGAAAAAACGATAAGCCCCGTTTTTACTGCGCCTTTTATCTTTTACGTGTATGTTTATAAGTTTCGCTTTTATTCACTCTGATACAAATTCCCTTTTTACCACTGACCGTTCATACAAGCATTCGAAAGAGCTCCTAGAAAGAAAATTGAAACAAGTTTTTAGAAACGTGGTGAATATTCATCTGGAACCCTCGTATGAATAGTTTTTTGTATTCGTCCGGAACTTATTTAACTATTTAAAACAAGATCAACCCATACAGAAACTACAGTAATAATATTTCAATAAACATACATAAATAACAAAAAACCACAACGAAAACAAAAAGAAGTAAATAAATCAGCTGTTTCTGAGGCAGAGAGAATAACAGTCGCCAGTGCCTTGCCAAAACTGGGTCAACAGGAAGCGCCACTGGGAAGTCGAGTTCCACAAAGATCCGAATGAATTCGTGTCCCACAAATAAGAGTGCGAAAGAATGTGTTTGCGAAATTATAGAGTACAGAAAAATGCTGGTTTTACTCAAATTTTTTAATATTTGCAACGAAATATATGTTTGAACCATGCACAGCAACAACGTTCTTATTAAAGTTCAGGAAATGAAGCACATTAAATGGAAACAAATTCTCACAAAATTATTTAAAATAATTGCCCCTATTACCGTTTACAACTCAACTATGGTTGAGTTGAAATTTCGCAATTTGGTATTACAGATTACAACTCAACCTGTCAAAAAAAATTTCGGTTGAGTTGTCTAGTCTTACAACTTTTTGTGGCATTGCCGTTTACAACCTTGTGTTGGTGTAGTTGTCAAAGACGTCAAAATCTTACAACTGCTTACTAGCAGTTGTCTCATGCAATTTTGCAGTTATTTTGAAAAAATGTTACGTTTTAGAAGACGGTTCACCGCCTAATTTTTAACAAAGATGTTCAAAGTTGATATCAAAAGACACGTTTCGACCTCCGATTTAAGAATCGGAAAACAAAAATTGTAATTCTTTGCGACAGCATGGCACTGCTAATACGCGTCCAAAAATATCGAGACGCGTATTAATCTCGAGAACAATAATCCGAAGGCGGAAAAGAAACATTTTATCTCTTGTCCGGAGATATTTGTAGTTGAAGTTGGCGATTTTCATGTGGTTGTTGTAATGTTGTTGTCTTTTTTCGGTTTTTGTTTAATATCTTTTCAAGGAGTTAAAATTTTTATTTTCCGCCTTCGGATTATTAATACTGATGCCAAGACGCATCGTTTAATACCTCTCTCGATATTTTTGGACACGTATTTGCAGTGTCATGCTGTCGTAAAGAATTACCACAAAAATTAAAAATTTTATTTCTAATAAAATCTAATTTCATGTGGTTCTTGTATTTTGCCAGATTTTTTGTACACAGCTATGCAGAAAGGTGTTGGACCCAACCAGAGTTATTTTTACGAATCGCGGCCAAAGGCAGTCAACGCAGAACGATGTTCTGTGCAAAAAAAACTGTGGAACGGGCCTCATATTTCGTACCCTCTCGGGCCATTTTGTGGGTCTTTGTAAATATCTTTCAAAAGAAATAAAATTTTTAGTTTCCGCTCTCGAATCCTAAAAACGGAGATGGAAACCCGTCTTTTGATACCACCTTTGATAAGAGTTAGATGGTGCACGGGCTTATAAAACGTTACCAAAAAAAAAAAAAGCAAAACATTTAAAGCCGGTAGTTAAACCTTTTTTAATCAAACGATAATCAACAATTTTGTACACATTTCTAGAAAAAACAACATTTAAACGAATTACATTGAACAACTTTTTGACTTTAGTTGGACGAGGCTGGCCGCAGTTCGGATGCAGCCAAAATAGGTGAAATAATTATGCGAGTCCCCTTGATACTTATCACTACTCCTGGGAATCCTATTTGAGTAAAATACAGTTTTTTCTGTTTGGGTTTTAATCTACTTCGCACAAATATTCTCCTCAATAATATCTAAAACCAGTCCAACACCAAAATCATTTCCACATCATATTTGATAGCTGCCGTCAGCAAGGAATCGGAGTATGGCGCATAATTTTAAAATACGAACGCGTATGCGGAAATGGTCCTTAATTTTGTTTAGTACTGAGTAAAATGCTTCCTTTCAAATCTGCAAAATAACTTCATATGAAACTCATTATTTATCACTTTTCTTACTTGGTGCTTGGTAGTTCCAAGGGATTGGAATGATCACGCGAATGTTTTCCGTATTCGCGAAATGTCAATCACCAACATTTTTGTCATTATAAAATAGATTTCATATAATATTAATAAAAAAAAACACATTTGAAAATGCTTAAATTTCTGCAACAAATTGATCAGCTGTTTATTTATCTGTCAAATCATCACTTTCTGAAGTTGGCAACTCAATTCAATTTTAACTGAAATAAGTTGTAATTCGTAATACCAAACAGGAGTTGAGTTGTTTTAATTACAACCCAACTAAGTTGAGTTGTAAACGGTAATAGGGGCAAATATAAAAAAAAAATGTTAAACATTTTCTTTATATAAAATGACAAATGTAGACATATTATTGCTGGACTTTGAATTTAAAATTTTGACATAGAAATTGTAAAAATCATGGTAAAAATATTTATGAGAAATGAAAATATAAAAGTGGAGCGCACATTACTTGGATTGGAAAGTTCACAGAAAAGCAGTCAACTTATCAATATATAGTCAATTAATTGCGCCCTCAAACTCGAAAACGAAAATTTTTTGAAATTGTTCATTAATATCAACAAAACGAAATTTGTTCGTTTGAAAATATAACGGAATATAACGGAACAAAAACAAAAATTTTTTTTTGTTTTTTGATGCAAATATCATTATTATGCAGCTTTGATATAACGTTGAAATTCCTTGAAACCGAACTAGTAACATCTAATGCCCCTATTACCGTTTACAACTCAACTTAGTTGGGTTGTAATTAAAACAACTCAACTTTAAGACAACTCAACTCCTGTTTGGTATTACGAATTACAACTTATTTCAGTTGAAATTGAATTGAGTTGCCAACTTCACAAAGTGATGATTTGACAGATAAATAAACAGCTGATCAATTTGTGGCAGAAATTTAAGCATTTTCAAATGTGTTTTTTTTTTATTATTATATGAAATCTATTTTATAATGACAAAAATGTTGGTGATTGACATTTCGCGAATACGGAAAACATTCGCGTGATCATTCCAATCCCTTAGAACTACCAAGCACCAAGTAAGAAAATGTTTAAGTGACAAACAAATAATGAGTTTCATATGAAGTTATTTTGCAGATTTGAAAGGAAGCATTTTACTCAGTACTAAACAAAATTAAGGACCATTTCCGCATACGCGTTCGTATTTTAAAATTATGCGCCATACTCCGATTCCTTGCTGACGGCAGCTATCAAATATGATGTGGAAATGATTTTGGTGTTGGACTGGTTTTAGATATTATTGAGGAGAATATTTGTGCGAAGAAAAAACTGTATTTTACTCAAATAGGATTCCCAGGAGTAGTGATAAGTATCAATGGGACTCGCATAATTATTTCACCTATTTCGGCTGCATCCGAACTGCGGCCAGCCTCGTCCAACTAAAGTCAAAAAGTTATTCAATGTAATTCGTTTAAACGTTGTTTTTTCTAGAAATGTGTACAAAATTGTTGATTATTGTTTGATTAAAAAAGGTTTAACTACCGGCTTTAAATGTTTTGCTTTTTTTTTGGTAACGTTTTATAAGCCCGTGCACCATCTAACTCTTATCAAAGGTGGTATCAAAAGACGGGTTTCCATCTCCGTTTTTAGGATTCGAGAGCGGAAATTACAAATTTTATTTCTTTTGAAAGATATTTACAAAGACCCACAAAATGGCCCGAGAGGGTACGAAATATGAGGCCCGTTCCACAGTTTTTTTTGCACAGAACATCGTTCTGCGTTGACGGCCTTTGGCCGCGATTCGTAAAAATAACTCTGGTTGGGTCCAACACCTTTCTGCATAGCTGTGTACAAAAAATCTGGCAAAATACAACCACATGAAATTAGATTTTATTAGAAATAAAATTTTTAATTTTTGTGGTAATTCTTTACGACAGCATGACACTGCTAATACGTGTCCAAAAATATCGAGAGAGGTATTAAACGATGCGTCTTGGCATCAGTATTAATAATCCGAAGGCGGAAAATAAAAATTTTAATTCCTTCAAAAGATATTAAACAAAAACCGAAAAAAGACAACAACAATACAACAATGCACATGTTCATTCTCTCGCTGCGTACGGTCGTGTTTTTATTCGCTCTCATATTTTCACGTATTCTTATATTTTCCTTTACTTTAAATTGCCAAAATGGATGAATTTTGTGGAAAGTGTAATAAACAATTTTCTAGAACTGGTGACAATAGTCTAGTGCCGTGTAATGGGTTCTGCAAGAGGATTTTCCACAGAGCCTGTAGTGAGGGTATATCGGACTATGCTAACCCTCATTTGCTTTACTTGTGTGAAAAGTGTGTGAACATGCCGGACAAGCTATCTAATATTTTGAACGCTATTCTTGTGGCTCAAAAACAAGGTTTCGATATAATTTCTAATGCTGTGTCTAAAAAATTCGATGATTTAAAAAATCATATAATGGACTCTTTGAAGTCATCCAACAACAATTTAAATGTTGCTGAGTCATATGGTTGTCCGAATGTCAGAAATAGTGCGCTATTTATTTCTGCTCTCCCCATGGCATCCAATAACAACAACTTAATGCAAAGCAATCTAATGGATTTTCCCGCTACCCCGCTTGGCACGGAGTTCTCTAATTCCCCTATCGATAATCTGAGAGCTAATGCTTCATCACCTGCACCTACTACTACTCTTACATCTATACCTGCTGCTATTATTACTCAGCCGCAAACATCGAATATTCTCTCTACTAGTGCTACTACAAAGACAACTTCTACTTCGCCTGCATCTACATCTACAACTACATCTAAAAACGCCTCATCTTCTAAAGTCTCTATTTCGTCTAAAACTACATCTACATCTGGAAATACATCAACATCAATTAGTTCCAATTCTACATCTAAAAATAAATCTACTGCATCCACATCTAAATCAACTAAAGCTAACAATCATAAAAATAATTCAAATGTGCCTTCTGATAATTCCAATAAGTCTGATGCTCAAATGGTTGTCAACAATGTGACAAATACTAGTGCCGTGTCGCGCTCTGCTGACACTGTATCGTATGCAGATGCTGCAGCTAGCGCAGTTAATGCAAATGTGCCATCTGTTGATGTTTCTGACAGACAACGAAAGAGTGCATCAAAAGAAATTACGCAAAAATCGCGTGTTGTTAGTGGTAGCAATGACAATGCTGAGTTGGATGTATTTGTGCGGTATAAATGGATTCATTTGTCCTCATTTAAGCCATCGGTCACTGAGGAGAGTATTGCTAAATACATCTCTGATCACTTTGGCATTGCTGCTTCTAATGTCGCTTGTGTTAAGTTAGTAAAGAGAGATGTCCACATTAACACTTTAGTGAGAGTCGCTTTTAAAGTTCGAGTGATTGAAAGTGAATATAGCAAACTTTTCAATGCTTCTCTTTAGCCCAGTAATGTTTACATTAAGCCCTTCCGTTTTTTTCGAAAAGATGTAGAAATTCCCGCGGAGTCATAGATTTGTCTGACACCTTTCATAATGGCCTCAACGTCTATTATCAGAATGTTAGGGGTCTAAATACTAAACTAGTTGATCTTTTTCTCCGTAGTCATGAACTCTGTTATGACGTTTTGGTTTTTACTGAGACATGGTTGAAACCAACTGTGTTTAACTCTGAGATATTGGCTGATTCTTATGAGATCTTTAGGAATGACCGACGAAACAGAGTTGGTGGAGGCGTGTTAATCGCCGTACACACCAGGTTCTCTGCCGAGGAAGTGTACTTCGATGATTCTTCTGATGTTGAAATCCTCTGCGTGCGAGTTAAACTTTTATCTACTTATAAATATTTTGTTGCGTCTTATATTCCGCCCCAGTCAGATATTTCTATATACTTAAAACATTCTTCCCTATTGAAATTTATATTTGCTATGTCAAGGTCTGTTGATTCTGTCTTAGTGGCTGGCGACTTTAATCTGCCCTTTGTGTCTTGGAATTTTATTGACGGAATGCTAGTTCCCACTGCTTGTAATGTTGTATTCTACGAGTTTCTAAATGACCTTGCAGACATTGGTCTTTATCAACTTAACAGATTTCATAATAAATTTGGCAAATATCTTGATTTGATTTTTTCAGACGACACATCGAATTGTTCTGTTACTAGATGTGATCCAGTGGTATTGCCTGAGGATGTTTACCATCCAGCACTTTTAATTTACCTGGATTGTCTTAGCTTACCCGTGCGGTATACTACCGATCCGAATGCGTCTTCCCGCCGGTTTCTGTTTAGAAAGGCCAATTGGTCTTTACTAATCGACGAAGTCTCTAAAATAAAGTGGCCTGTGTACGACGGAGATATTGAAGCGAGCTCCGTCCATTTCACCAACGTTTTACATGCGATATTCCTCAAATGTGTGCCTTTTTCCAAAACCTCCTCAGCATCTCCAGCTACTGCTTGGAGCTCTAGAGAACTTAATTATCTAAAAAACAAAAAAACACGCTTCTTCAAGCGTTTCAAATTATCTGGCTCTAATAGTGACTATGCTGCATACTCCATCTTGCGCCTTAAGTACAACAGGCTACAGATAAGATGCTATAAGAATTATCTGATGAAGATTAAGCATCGGATCTCTTCCAATCCAAAAACATTTTATTCCTTCGTCAACTCCAAAAGAAAAATTAAAGGGTTTCCTTCTGTAATGAAGTATAACGATCGGATTTCCAGTATTGATTCTGAGATTGCAAATATGTTTGCTGACTTTTTTAAATCTAATTACTCGACTATCCCTGACTCCCCTCCGGTGGATTATCAATACATGTTACCTTCGCTTAACTCAGTAGGTATCCCATATATTCATACAGATGAGGTACTAAGGCATCTGGAAAGTCTGAAAATTTCCTACTCCAGTGGACCTGATGAAATACCAACTGTTGTGCTCAGAATTTGCGCTCAATTTCTTTGTCAACCCCTTACCTGCTTATTTAATGCCTCTTTGAGGCAAGGGATATTCCCTAAGAAGTGGAAGGAGTCGTTTATAATACCACTTTATAAAAGTGGGAGTAGATCTTGTGTCACAAACTATAGAGGAATAGCCAAACTTTGTGCTATTCCAAAACTATTTGAATCAGTTGTCACAAATCAACTGGCTTTTGCAGTATCTTCGGCAGTGGACCTGTCTCAACATGGCTTTTGCAGGGGTAAGTCCATTGTGTCTAACTTGCTGGAGTTCACAACCCTCGTATCCAATAACTTAAGGACGAACTGCGAAGTTGATGTCATTTACACTGATTTCAGTAAGGCGTTTGACAAAGTTTCCCATTCCTTACTCCTACTAAAACTCGATCGATTGGGTTTTCCATCACGGCTTCTCTCTAAAAGAAAGCGGTGAAAGAAAGCGGTGAAAAATATGCGCCTATTCTAAAATCTTTTTAAATTAGTTATACGCACTAAATATTTGTGAAAAATATACATAAAAACTCTAAAATTCAACTACAATTAGCGGACATAAATGTTCTGCAGTTATTTGATGCAAAAACATTGTAAACTACTTTTATAATAAATTTTGTATATGTGTAAAGAAGAATGGAGAAAAAATGTGACAAATGCAAAAGTAATATACGAGGAAAAGCGTCAAAAATTCGGTGTGAAGGGGTGTGTGGTAAATATTACCACCTAACAACAAAATGCTCAGGCTTGGATCAATACAGCGTCACCAAACTTGAAGAATGTGAGATGCTTAGGTTTATGTGTACTGACTGTGTGCAGTATGTACATAACGTTGATGACATCCTTAAAGATATGCAAATGGTGGTAAAGCAGAATGGACAACAATTAGCAGAGTATAGAAGTGAGTTTGATAATTCACTAAAGAAAAATGAGCGAGAGATTAAACAAGTACTTAAAGCAGTGGAAGTTGCATTTAGTGAAAGAATCAAAGCAATGCAAAAAGCTCAAGAGTCTTGCGAAAGAAGTGTGAAAGAAGTAAACAAAATCCGTGAAATAGCAGAAGGGTTCAAGCGAAGCAGTGAGCAAGTATGCGAAGAGTTAAAAAGCAATAAAAATGACAATAAGAAAATGATTGAAACAATTAGTAATGAAAATAAAAAAATATGCACAGAAATAAAGAGAAACGGCAATGTTGAAGCCAAGGCATCGTATGCAGCTGTAACAAAAGCGTTGCCAGAGATTAGAAAAGTTGTTCCCTTAATAGTTAAACCAAATACAAAGCAAGGTGCTGAAAAAAACAAAAATGATCTAAACTTGAATGTCGATCCAAAGGAGCTACAAATTACAAATATAGTAGCAAGACAAAGCGGTGTAGTGATTGTAGAGAGTGCAAATGACCATGATCGTGAGAAAATAAAAAATGCTATTGAGAACAGCCTCGGAAATAACTACAATGTGAAGATTCCTATAAAAGTGAAACCAACCGTTATTGTAACTGGTATAAATTTCAAGTATGATAATGATGAGCTTACCCAGAGAATTAAACGTCAGAATAATTGTCTATCCGAAACAGATATAAAAATTGTCAAGCAGTATGAAGTTAAAAAAAATGAGAAAATTTACTATAATGCCGTAATTGAAGTGGAGGTTGAAGCTTTTATGAATATACTAGCCGGAGAAAGGCTCAATGTAGGCTGGGAGCGGTGCAGAGTATATGATGAAGTGCAAGTACTATGTTGTTTCAAATGCAAAGGCTTCAATCACAAAGCCAGTGACTGCAAAGAAAAAGAAGTATGCACAAAATGCTTGGGTGAGCATAAATATGTGGTATGCAATAAAGAAGCAATAAATAAATGCATCAACTGCATCAGGGCAAATAAAGAATTAAATTTGGGACTGGACGAAAATCACGATTCCATGGACAGAATGTGTCCTGTGTATCAACAAAAGCTCATAGCAAGGAAGGGGAAGATTGGCTATTAGCAACCAACGAGGGAATCTGTAACCACAAAGCACAAGTCAAAAACTAAAACAAACCTGCGTAACAAAGAGCTCAACTTGGACTGTATATATCTTAATATTAATAGTATTACAGCAAATAAGCTAGAGCTGGAACATCTTATAGAAATAAAAAAACCCAGCATTGTTTTATGCGCGGAAACATGTACAACAGATAAAATCATGGATTCTGAGCTATGCATTTCCACATATAAATTCATCCGCTGCGATTCTCACAGTAGACATACAGGTGGTGTTCTAATGTATGTACATGAAAATTTACAATATAGCATAGTGTGTAATAAAGCTATTGACAGGAATGTGTGGTGCATTGTCATAAAACTTAAAAAATATGCGTTAAAATGGCAAATTGGTGTACTCTATCACTCACCAAATAGCAGTGATGCTGACTTCATGACATACTTAAACAATGTCATCAATGAACACCTCAGGGAATCTGACAACATTATAATAGTTGGAGATTTTAACATTAATATGAATATATCATCAACATACTCAAACCAGCTTATAAGTTTATTTGCACAAATGGCTATGGTACAAAGAATAAATTTCAACACAAGAATAACTGAGCACTCCTCTACGAAAATAGACTTACTCTTCAGCAATAATGAGCAAGTTAAAACTGAACATGTAAGTGGATATAAAATTTCCGATCATGAAACAATTCATTTCAAAGTACCAACAGCTAAATATTGCAAAATGAGAAAAGTTGCTACTGTCACCAACTGGGAGTACTATAGCGCAGAAAATCTTTTAAATCTGCTGCGAACGTGCGACTTTAGCTCTGTGTCTCATGTAGGCATAGAACGTAGAACTGAGATCCTGAACAATATTTTAACTGAAGCTATGCAAGCATTGACGTATGAGAAGAGGATCCAAATACAACTGAGGAATAAGTGGTATGACCGTGAGCTAAAGGAACTGCACAAAAGAAAATTTGAATTCTATAATACTGCTAGAAATACTGGCAACTGGGTGGATTATAATGGCATAAAAAAAATATATAAAAAAAACTGTTATGTATAAAAAGAAGAAATATATGGAAGATAAAGTGCTCGATAGTGCAGGAGACATGAAGCGGATGTGGAAGTCTTTAAAACATCTTGCTGAGCTCACCGATGACAGAAAGGTCGTTAGCAAAATAGTAATTAACGGTGAATGCCTCGAGAAGGAATACGATATAGCCAATGCCCTAAATACATTTTTTGTACAGAGCATAGCTGAAATTAATGATAGCATTGAAATAATTCCAATTGCGGCAGAAACAAGTGTAAATAATGCAATTGAAACTTTTCAATTCACCGACGTAGAGTTAGATGATATAATGAACATTACTAAATCTTTTAGAAACAAATATGGTGGAAAAAAGCTTTTGTCGGAGGGGGTATTTAAAGATGCCATGATTTACATTGCTCACTTCTACAAAGATATAATAAATGAATCAATAAACAGTAGCATTGTTCCAAATTGCTGGAAAGTATCAACTATAGTACCTGCGGAAAAAGTCAAAAATACAGTAAGGCCAGAGGAACTGCGCCCAATTAATACGCTACCCGCAGATGAAAAAATTATGGAAACGGTGGTTAAAAATCAATTAGTGGCATATCTAGATAAATACCAAATTATTATACCTGAACAATCTGGGTTTAGGAAAAGCCATTCTTGCGAAACCGCACTGAATATGGTTATTGCGGAATGGAAAGAGGATATAACTGATAAGAAAGTTGTGATCTCAGTCTTTTTAGACTTAAAACGTGCTTTTGAAACTGTGGATAGAGAGGAACTGCTGAATGTTATGTTTAATAATAGGATAAGAGGAAAATCCTTGGAATGGTTCAGAAGCTATTTGAGTAATAGAAAAGAGAAGACGATAATTGGAAGTGCAGTTTCACCGGTTGCTGATGTACATATTGGGCTACCGCAAGGTTCAGTATTGGCACCGCTATTGTTTACAATATATATTAACGATATTAAAGAATGCTTGAAATATTGCAATATTCGACTATTTGCGGATGATGCATTGATAACCATTAGTGAAAGAAGTGCGGGCTTTGCGGTATCGAAAATGCAAGAAGACTTAGACTCCCTCTACAAATGGCTATGCCATAGAAAGTTGAAAGTGAACGTGGATAAAACCAAAAGTATGATATTTTGCAAAAATCAAAGCATTATGGGTGCCAATAACCTTAGCAATATTACTCTGAAGATAAGAAATGTTGAAATTCAGCAAGTAGACAAGATCAAATACCTAGGAGTCTGGATCGACAAAAACCTTAGATTTGGAGAACACATAAGTTATTTAGAAAACAAAATTGCAAAAAAAATTGGTTTTATGTACAGAACTTGTAAATATATTAGTCAACGACACAAATTATTAGTGTATCGATCAATTATTGAACCGTACTTTATCTATTGTCCAACAATCCTGCTATTAGCAAATGACACACAAATAAAAAAACTGCAGATACAACAAAACAAGGCAATGCGATTAATTTTAAAATGTTCGCTTAGAACACCAAAAACAACAATGCTAAATATGTTAAACTGGCTCATTGTAAAACAGTCGATATATTATTTCACATTGAAATTTATACATCATATGAAATTAGGAATAACACCGAATTATCTCAACGGGAGAATACATTTTAATCATGAAATACATAACTATGGAACTAGAAGCAGCGGAAATATAAGACTGCCTAGAGTAAGAACGGAGTTCGCGAAGAAGACTTTAGAATATATAGGTTATAAAATGTACAATGAATTACCAAATGCGATAAAAGACTGTGAAAATATTAATAAGTTTAAAGCAAAATTATTTTTATACTGTAAGTCATTAAGCATGTAATGTATACAATTTATTTATATATATATATATTTTTTTTTTTACCTTGAACTAGGTCTTAAAGACCGTAAATAAATAAATTATTATTATATATTATTGGGTCTCTTCGTACTTGGTAGGTAGAAAGCAAACCGTTGTGTTTAACAATTGTTTGTCTGAATTCATCAATGTATCTTCTGGAGTTCCACAGGGCAGTCACCTTGGTCCAGTGTTGTTTCTGCTCTTCATTAATGACCTCCCAAATGTTTTGAAGCGCTGCATACCGCTGATGTACGCTGACGACGTCAAACTGGTTATGCCCATTCGCTCACCTGAAGATAGGGCACTTCTTCAATTGGATCTGAATAATCTGGTTGAGTGGTGTGACGTGAACGTCATGTCACTAAATTTACCGAAGTGCAAGTTTATGTGTTTTACGAGGAAATCTTTTAAAACCTATCAGTACATGATAGGCGATTATATCATTAAACAAGTCACAAACTTTACTGATCTTGGCGTTATAATGGACCCTAAACTGGACTTCAAATTACATATCGAATCGTGTGTGAATAGGGCTAGAGGCACTTTGGCTTTCGTAAAAAGGTGGTCAAAGGAATTCAATGACCCCTATGTCACTAAAACTCTTTTTTTATCGTTAGTAAGACCTATATTGGAATATGCTTCCATTATCTGGAACCTTCGTTATCAGGTTCATAGCGACAAATTGGAATCGGCCCAGAAGCAGTTTTTGCTCTTTGCTTTAAATCATTTGCCCTGGGATCCATCAAGGAACATACCGCCCTATTGCAGCCGGTTAAAACTTTTACAGCTGCCTTCACTACAGAGCCGTAGGGAGATGCTTGGCGTTTTATTTATGGTAAAACTATTAAGGGGGATGATAAACAGTCCATTTCTGCTTGGCGAGGTGATGTTTAATGTCCCTTTTAGGCCCTCTCGGTATTTCCAACCGCTATATTTAAATACATGTAGATCGAATTTTCAAATGCATGAACCTCTTCGTTGTCTGTGTCAAGATTTCAATAATCACTGCAATAGTATTGATACTTGCGACACACTTTACAGTATAAAAAAATATATACTCACTGCCTTGAACTCATAACTGTTTCAAAATCACATGTTAAACTAAATCGGTTACCTGCTCCAGTTACTTTGGGCGGGTGGCTTGGAATCACGTCCTTTCCAACTTCCCACACATCGCAGCCCTACTCATTGTGTGTTAAATATACATCAGCTGCTCGAAATCCGTCCATTCCGACAGCACTAATAATCAATAGTTACTTTGGGCGGGTGGCTTGGATTCACGTCCTTTCCAACCTCCCACACATCACTGCCCTACTCATTGTGTGTTAATATACATCAGCTGCTGGAAATCACGTCCATTCCGACAGCACTAATAATCAATAGTTACTTTGGGCGGGTGGCTTGGAATCACGTCCTTTCCAACCTCCCACACATCACTGCCCTACTCATTGTGTGTTAATATACATCAGCTGCTCGAAATCACGTCCATTCCGACAGCACTGATAATCAATTCCGTTGCTCGGCATCACAGTCCATCCCGACAACTGATTCAATAATATATGTATATACATATTTTATAATATAATTTTGCTCACTATGTATACTTGTTAATTTTACACTGTAATCCGCATTTATGTTCATTCATTAATTCATATTTAGTCTGATTGATTGTAAAATTTGTAGACTAACAAATAAATAAATAAATAAATAAAATCGCCAACTTCAACTACAAATATCTCCGGACAAGAGATACAATGTTTCTTTTCCGCCTTCGGATTATTGTTCTCGAGATTAATACGCGTCTCGATATTTTTGGACGCGTATTAGCAGTGCCATGCTGTCGCAAAGAATTACAATTTTTGTTTTCGGATTCTTAAATCGGAGGTCGAAACGTGTCTTTTGATATCAACTTTGAACATCTTTGTTAAAAATTAGGCGGTGAACCGTCTTCTAAAACGTAACATTTTTTCAAAATAACTGCAAAATTGCATGAGACAACTGCTAGTAAGCAGTTGTAAGATTTTGACGTCTTTGACAACTACACCAACACAAGGTTGTAAACGGCAATGCCACAAAAAGTTGTAAGACTAGACAACTCAACCGAAATTTTTTTGACAGGTTGAGTTGTAATCTGTAATACCAAATTGCGAAATTTCAACTCAACCAGAGTTGAGTTGTAAACGGTAATAGGGGCATATGTGACAATATTTTAGTGAAAGTTCAAATAAGTTAATAAAATGTCGCACTAAAAATGTTATCATTAAATGAATCAAATGAAAGAAAATAAAATACAAAATACATTATGAAATGTTCTTTTCACACCATCTAAATGACCTCTTCATCATAATCAAATGTCAACCGTGTATAAAATCTTAAAAAGAAAAGATAAATACGATAACGTAACCGCTTCCCAAGGCAGTCGGTTCTATGTACCGGAGCGACTCGGGATTTTTCCCGACCAAGGACTGTCATTTCAGTGTAACCCCATTTAATTTGTTTCGTCCCTCCCACAAATTGTCATCCTCCCAGCAGCTCCTTGCAGCAGGACTGCTCCATATTCTCTTGCTCCGGGAAGGTATCGAATCCAATCCGGGTCCGTCTCCTGACCTCGGTCCTGAGAAATGGTTTTGCTGCATCTGCCGGAAAAGAATCTTTTTAGGACGGTCATACTCTGTTCAGTGTGTCTCGTGTAAGGGATGGTTGCATCGGACAGGTTGTTCTGGGCTTGATCCCAAAACCCGACGTCCACGTAACTTTTATAAATCTTTTGTGGCTCCTTGCTGTTCACGCCCAACAACAACAACGATAACGTAACCATACAATATACTTTTTTCCAATTATCAATGTATAATTCATTGCATGATTAAAGGATATTAGTGGCGACTTAAACAGAGTCTACCGAAACTACTCTCTGCCTGTGCACGAGTAGTGTTTCGGTAGCAGCAAGCGCAGCTAAAAAATTTAGTTAGCTGCAAACTATAAACATTCTACGGATGGTTACAAAACATGAAATTGTTACGGCTGCAGACCTGTCAAAATTCTGCAATCAGAAATATGACGGGATGTCTCCTTATGATCTCTGAACATCATCTACATTGTGAGGCCAAAAAGCTCAACATTAAAGATCACAACGAAATGCTGAACAAGCAGTTTCTGTTCAATTGTCACAAACAGGGACACCCTAGCAAACAACTACTTGATCTGGCCTCCGCCTCCAAGAGATCCGACACCTACCAACACAGATGTTTGATCCATAAGGATTCCCTAGGCAAAATCCAAACAGAATCGGTAAACGCCGTTGCCAGGACGCGCCCGGTGAACCCTGTTATCAATATACATAATCCTACTTGTTGTTGTTGTTGTTGTAGTGATGACACTCCCCGAAGGCCTTGGGGCGTGTTATCGATGTTGATTTTTTATTTTTATTTATTTATTTCCGACCTTCTTGGCCATCCCGCCCTCCCACCCCCTGCATCCATGAGAAGTTCGGGGTCGCCAGAGCCTAGGCTGTTAATGAAACAGGATTCGCCGCGGATAGTCGAGGTTGACAATTGGGTTTGGAGAAGCTATATATTGCGCTGGCAACCTGAAAGGGTTGCGCTACACAACCCCTTGAATCTGGTATTTTAGTCGCCTCTTACGACAGGCATACCTACCGCGGGTATATTCTGACCCCCCAACCCGCTGGGGACCTAATATCCTACCCTTGCAGAAGAACTATACCAAAGGAGACATTAATCAACCTGGCCCAATTTTGTCCTGGACACTATAATAGGTTAAACTCTCTTATTTGTTCAGTATCAATACCGACATACATACGTAATGTTTGTCCTGCATGCGGTGTGTCCCACATAACACCAAACAATTGTAATATGGAACCTACGCCTCTAACATCAATCTCCCTATGGTCCGCCCCTGTTGAAACTGCCAGTTTCCTTGGACTTCCGTTAGAAGACTTTGATGACCCTTTGATGATGAGTTGGATGTAGTGTTCTGTACCAAAAGAAAGATATCGACACAAAACATAGCTTCGATAACGTGTTTTATATGTCTGCAGACCAGGGGTGATGCGTATAGTGTTGTTGTTGTAGCGATAAGGACGCTCCCCGAAAGTTTTGGGGAGTATTATCGATGTTGATGGTCCTTTGCCGGATAAAGATCCGTTACGCTCTGGTAACAAGCACCATTAAGGTACTAGCCCGACCATCTCAGGAACGATTTACCACATGAAACCATCTAGGCCATACCGCTCTCCCACCTCCACGAGGAGTGTGGGTTGCTAAAGAAACAAGAGTCTCCACGGTAGGTGAGGTTAGCAATTTGATTGGAGAAGCTATAAATTGAGCTGTCAACTCCCTAACGGGTAACGCTACACAACCCCTTGAATCAATTTGGTATTTTAGTCACCGCGGGCACATTATAAGCCACAACGCGCTGAGGGGGTGGGGGGAAAAGCCGGCATCTTCGGTTTCAGAGCCTAAGTATTAATTTTCTGAGAAACCACAAAAACGATGTACGATAAAACTAGCACCCCTCTGCGTACGAACAAAGGTTACAATATTTTGCTGTCATGCACTTTTCTCCAGGGGATTAAAAAAAAGAAAACATTTTTTTCCTGGAATCGCCCTTGGCAGTGATTTGGCAAACACTCTTCAGTGTATTTCTGCCATGAAAAGTTTCTCAGTGAAAACACGTCTGCCTTGCAGATGCCGTTCAGAATCGGCGTAGAACATGTATGTCCCCTCACGCCATTTTTGTAGGAAAAATTAAAAAGTAGCACGGACGCAAATTGGAAGAGGAGCCTAAAATCTCTTCGGAGGATATTGCGCCTTGTATTTAAGACCTTCTTTCCTCAATCTTAAGGTGGAAATGAGAGAAAGCATCACAAATATTGAGAGCATGCTTTCTTTGCGGAGATTATTATATTTTGCTCGAAATCCCCACAAAATTTACCATTTGCCATTTAACCCTTACCATTACTGGGATCTGTGCACGTCTTAAAAAATTACATATTTAGGTATATATATATAAATATGTATATTAGGCAATATTTTCACAGTAAACCGTTGTGTTCCCTTATTAATCATGCGCTCATTGCTGATCTGAGGTAAGTTCCAAAAGCTATATTTTTTTCCTAAAAACTTACATTTTTCATGTATGGCGCTTCCAGCATTGCTTCTACGTCAAAATCGTCGGCCATGTTTTTGATCGCTCTTTTTAACTCGTCAAGTTGATTATTTTCTTCCTCCTAATTCGTAAGAAACGGTGATTATGTCTTTAGCTTGTTAATATTTATTTTAGGTTCACGCATATATATACTTTTATAACCTTTTAAAAGTTGAAAAATTGCAAAATCTCAATTACAAAACCGAATAGCGTAAAAGAAAATTATATTTTGCTCAGCAAATGAAGAATTTGAACGAAGAACACACGAGCGAAATCGATACGATACTCGATAGCTCGTATGATGTGTTCAACAATTTTGGTAATAAAATGTGTTACCGCATAGCATGCTGTCCATACCGTACTATATTCAGTTAGGTAAAAGTCTAGTTGAGGGGTCGACTGCTAATACGCGAGAAGTGTCAAACGACGCGTCTTGACATCAGTATTAATCTGAAGGCGGAAAATAAAACTTTTAACTCGTTCAAAAAATATTAACGAAAACCCGAAAAATGACCCGCGGGTCCCTCCGAAACGGGGGGTGGAATCCATAGTATTTTTTTCGCAGAACACCTTTCTGCATTGGCGGGCTTCGACCGCGCTTATAAAAAATTACCCTCGGTGGGTCCAACTTGGAGACTATATCCGCGCAAAACACTTATGTTCACATTTTTTTTGTGGGTACTTCAACATTACAACAACCAAATGAAATTCGCCAGCTTCAAATGCAAATATCTCCGGATTGTTGTCGAGGTCAAGACGCGTCGTTTGACACCTCTCTCGATATTTTTTGTAGCGTATTAGCAGTCGACCGCTCAAGTAGACTTTTACCTTCAGTTGAAAATGTGGACACATCTATTGTAATAGGCGCGACACATAACACTTTTCTTGCAGCATCATGCGCTTGCAGATGGGTTGACTGCATATATTTAAATGGGGAGGGACAAACAGCTGATCACCAGCGCCATCTGACATGCGAAAGTAGCCAACTTCCAACTTTTGTTTCAAGAAAATCATAAGACGAATTTGTCATTGTTTTTTGGCTAGCAGTGCTTTCAGACTTTATCAGTGTATCAGTGTAATTATTTTTTCCACTTGTTGGTACTTTTCTAACATTTTTCTCAACTAAATATTGCATTTGTTTATTTCTTGTATAGTTAGAATGTTTACAACATGCTTCGCGAAATTTTTTATGTGAATTGACAATTATTTACCGTCGTGGTGATCAATTTTTATACTCAGAGTGCTTCGTACACAGGGTATATTAATTTT
The DNA here is from genome assembly GCF_040869045.1 of Eurosta solidaginis. Taxonomy (NCBI): domain Eukaryota; kingdom Metazoa; phylum Arthropoda; class Insecta; order Diptera; family Tephritidae; genus Eurosta; species Eurosta solidaginis. The sequence goes on along the minus strand of NC_090320.1, from coordinate 8,211,824 downwards.
GGTTGGGTAACGGTTGGCTGTACAGGTATAAAAGAATCGAGATAGATATAGACTTCTATATATGAAAATCATCAGTATCGAAAAAAATTTGACTGGGCCATGTCCGTACGTCCGTCCGTCTGTCAGTTACACGATAACTTGAGTAAATATTGAGATATCTTCACCAAATTTGGTACACGAGCGTATCGGGACCCAGAATAGATTGGTATTGAAAATGAGCGAAATCGAATGATAACCACTTTTTATATATATAAGATTTTCGAAAACACAAAAAACCTGATTATTTAGTAAATAATACACGTAGAATGTTGAAATTTGACGTGTGGACTGATCAACTCTTGGACTCTTGATCAAAAATTAACAAACATTTTTTTAAATGGGCGTAGCACCGTCCACTTGTGATAAAGTCAATTTTACAAATATAATTAATCATAAATCAAAAATCGGTAAACCTATCGTTAATCGGTTAAGGACCATGCCCACTTTTATATAAAAGATTTTTAAAAGGGTCGCGGATATCTTTGCAAATAAGAGCTTTATATCAATGGTATTTCATTTCCCAAGTGGATTTATAAGAATAAATAGGAAAAACTTCAAATTTAAAAAAATGGGCGTGGCACCGCCCCTTTTATGACTAAGCAATTTTCTATGTTTTGGGAGTCATAACTCGAAGAAAAATTAACGGATCGTAATAAAATTTGGTACACAAAGTTTCCCTATATCAGGAAATATTTCTAGTAAAAATGGGATCGGTGAAAGACCACGGCAACTTAGATATAAAGCAAGTTTAAAAGGGTCGTAGACTAGAATAATAATCTATAACATAGCAAAAAATAGTTTTGAACCAATGATATTTCACTTATCAAGTTTTATTGTAAGAGGAAATGGGGAGAAATTTTTTTTTAAACGGGCGGTGCCACGTCCCTACAAGACAGGTACCCGTTACCTAATCGATTACTTAATCGTTACCAATAACTTGGTCACCAATTATCGTCTTAAAGACTTTTACATTGCTGTCGTGAAAAAGGTAAAGCATGCGCTCTCTCAAAATAGTGTACGTGTGACTCGCTTTCTCGCTCTTACCTATTGTGTTTTCGACATTCCTTCTCGTGTTATGTAGAAAAGTAATTTATCTGAAATGAAATGTTCAATTGAAGCTCACGCTTAGTATATAATGTCCGGTTACACCCGTACATAAACATCTTTATTTGTTTTATTGAAAAATAGTTTCACATCGCTTTAATACATTTTGTTAGTAAATGCATCTAAAGGTGCATTCACATTATACGACGCGACATGTAGCGACAAAATATTCTTTGAATGTATTCTTACGGAGTCATGCATATTTAGCGACAGTCGTACGACACGACACGACCAAGTTCCAATTGGCAAAAATGCCGCGAATATTTTCTCGGAAAGTGTCGCTACATGTCGCGTCGTATAATGTGCATGAACCTTAATGCTGTGTATTATCTTTCCGATCACCGAGTACGGGATATACATCCCAATTATTCCTGACCGTTTCTTGAGGAACGGAATATATATATAACCGTGAGCACAAATGGAACCGTGGGTGTTTTAATGAACAATCTGAAATAATTTCGCACACCACTATACGTATTACTATTTTGTTACCGAAACCCAAAGGTGCAATTGATTGATTTGCAATACTAAATACTATTAAAATCAATCATGCTTTAACTAAAACACTACATTGTTGCTAAACTTTTCTTGTAAATAGCTCTATGTAGCACACGTACATATAAATGTATATTCGAGTACGCTTACATATACGTAGTGGAACTGTTTATTTACGCAGGCCTCATTGTGTTTGTTTACATCTACGAACTTGAAAAGGTGTTTTTTCGTGTTAACTAATTTTGTGAAAATTTAGCTTAATACTATGCATTATTATTGAGTACATTATTAGAAAAAGTTAAAAATTTAGTTAAAAGTATTGGAATTAAGCAAAGATCTGGGAGTGAAGCAAAAAATAGTTGAGTCACCACCTTCAACATTTACATAGAGGCAGGTGAGTGACGCAAAAGAAGTTGCCGAAATTTTCATGGTTTCAGCTACATATATTACTATAATACATATCATCGCACGGGTGGGACCCACTGGGTCTTACTTAATATTGATCATTTAATCCTACTGAAATTTCGCGAGGTATGTATATCTGTGCATGCAAATTTTAAACAAGGTATGATGTCAGAAAGTATGATATCGGTTAGTTGTGTATAGTAACTGAATTTACTGGGCTAATAAAAAGATTAATATATTATACAAACGTACAAACACATATGCACACATTTACATGCATAAGCAAAAAATATGAATAAAAACTGGTTGTGGAATCCTAGGGGATCCGCTTTTATACAGACCCTGAAAAGAGCATCATTATGATTTGATATGACTACGTTCAACCTTCTAGGTTATCCTACCCCCCCTTTATATTAGGAGCTTGTGGTCGACAGAGCGTTGCTTGATAAATAAACAGGATTCGCCACGGCTAGATGAAGTTGACAAATGGGTTGGAAAAGCTTTAACTTGGTCTGGCAACCATTGAAAGTGTTGTGGTCTACAGCATTTGACCTTCTAAATTTTCCTATCAATTACATTTTTGCGTCAATATGCCCCATTTCCTCTTACTCTGCTTGTTAGCCTCGTAATCCTACCTTTACTCAAACTTTCCCTTTTTCTTATTCCTATAAGGTGGGAGATAAAGACTATTCCAAGTTGAGATCTTGCAATGCAAAAATTAAACATTGGTTCTGAACACACTCAATCCGATTTATATGTATATAAATAAATAAAGAATAAATATGATTTTACTAACTCGGAGACTAAACACTAATACTCAAGAATAGGACGTACCAACGAGGTATAAAGATGAGATAAGGGTTATTATGATTAATAAATTTTTCTTCAGCGCATTCAATAAAGTCCACATTTTTTAGACAGCTATAAACTGATGGAGGACTACAAATTTCTATTCAAAATTGTACTTGTTGGGAATGCAGGTGTCGGCAAAACATGTCTGGTACGCCGTTTCACACAGGGATTATTTCCTCCCGGCCAAGGAGCAACCATAGGAGTAGATTTTATGATCAAAACAGTGGAAGTTGAAGGTGAAAAGATCAAGGTATTATGTCCAAGTATATATAACATAAGTATTATTGATTTACATATTTTCTTCTTTTTGACTCAGCTTCAAATATGGGACACAGCAGGTCAAGAGCGATTTCGTTCGATTACACAAAGTTATTACCGATCTGCACATGCGCTTATACTTGTCTATGATATAAGTTGTCAGCCAACATTCGATTGTTTACCAGACTGGTTACGTGAGATACAGGAGTATGCGAATTCTAAAGTTTTAAAAATTCTTGTTGGCAATAAAACCGATCGTGATGATCGTGAAATACCAACACAAATTGGTGAAGAATTTGCAAAACAGCATGATATGTATTTTTTAGAAACTTCAGCTAAAGAAGCAGAGAATGTTGAACGTTTATTTTATGAAATAGCAGCTGAACTTATTGATCAGGCGCGAAGTAAGGATGGCACAAACTTGAGTAAAACTACAGTGGACTCAATTGGTCTTGGCAATTTTGGCGCCAAGGGAACACAAAATAGCTGTTGTAGTAGCTTTAGTAGTACTTCTTGTCAACAAACAACAAGCGAAAATAGTGTTAGTAGGAATAATACTTAGATGCGAGTGGCTTTGGCGATTATATAAAATGGAGCAGTAATTATATATTTAACACATTTTACGAGATTAAGATTTAAATCATATAAACACGTATAAAAATATATGTTTGTATGAATATACGCAGGTATATACATATACATATGTAAGTGCACACAGAATATTGATGTGGCTAGTTCGGTAAATTCGGAAATCCGATAATAGGTTGCTTAGTTTATTGCTAGAAGCACATTTATTTATAGAAGAGGTGAGATGATGATTTCATCCATACGCAACTATTTTGATTTAGCTAGTCTCATTTTCAACCAATTGTTTGATATTTCGAAAAACGTCTAGTTAAATAATAGCAAGTTGAAGTTTTTGTCCGTATCATCTTAATGTTTTTTTCACCCCCTTAACTCCCACTACTTTACTGAAGCTGTCATTCAAATATGTATTTACATATGTATGTATCGAAGTATGTAGGTACAAACGCACAAAGATGAATATTATTTTAAAATAAATGCATCTCATTTTTACAGATTTTAATTACGTATTAAGATAATCAACACTATTTTATACCTAATTTGAATTGTATATTTAAATTTACACTGAAAGTGTAATACAAGTGTCCGTCCTTCAGACATCAGTTCAGCACATTCAAATCTGTTCTTAAGTGAATGATACAACATATTCACGTCGACGGTTAAGGTATCCTTAAATTGGCTGTTAGTTCGAAACCGATATATCTGAAGCAGCAGTTTAAAACGTCATATTTCAGAGTTTGGTTAACAAATACAACATTTTTGAATATAGCTGCAAAACATTTGGGTTTAGTAATTAATTTCGTTATTTGAATTAAAATACGTCTAGATTACAAAAAAAAATTTCTCGACCTGCTTAAGAATTAATAAAATCAATAATATATGCATACGCTATTCTTAAGCAGCTGTCTAAAAAATATGAGTACACGACATATACATAATTAAGTTTTTAAAATCTTTCGTTTGGGTAAATTAGCTGTAATATATTATTTAAAACCCTATGTTAGTAGATAGGGTGGGGTGTCTGGTGACCTTAAAATTAAAGTAATAATGTTTCAAACTGTCCAGAAATCGTTTGAAAGACCCTATTTGTGTTACAAACATGGTGATATTCACACCATAGTAACATAAAATCGGGTACAACCCTTTAGAGTGCGAATTCGACATGACCAAAACTAAAATTTTTGCTAGCCGAAAGATTTGGAAACAACATTTTGCTTTCACTTAAATGTGTTCATAGTTTAATAATATATATTGCCACTTTATAATAGTTTTAGTAAAACAGTATCTATTTGTAATTAAATTTTATTTTATTTTATTTATTTTTTTATTTTATTATATATTTATTTTGAGCACTTACGTACTAAAACATTTTAAATTAGAGGTCTTATGTATGTTTTATCAACAAACTCGTATGTAAATTTACATTTAAAAAAAAAATATATATAAAATAATCTGCAATTATTATATAATAGATTACAAAAAAATCTCGTACTAAGGAGTGTTCCGAAAAGAACGTGGGTCGATTTATTAACCGATATCGCACCATCGATTTTTCGATAGGATTTGGGCTCAGGAAAAAAAGTTCCACTACGCATACCCAAAAATATAATTTTCGAGCCTGCAAAAAAAAAAATAAAAAATGGCGCAAGATTCAAGGTTCGATTCGGCCAAAACAATAATTTTTTTTTTTTTTTTCAAATGATAATTATTGATATCTTTTAATTTTTCTAAATTTGAAAAATTGTATATTGTTTTTGGAATAGTAAGTAGAAAATTTTTCAGACAACCTGCCATAGCTGCGCAGATAGATCTATTTCGAAGGGTGCTAAGCCTTCATCATCAGTACGCTTTAGGCGCGCTGCGCTAACCATTCAGCTATACAGCGGTGGTTTGTTTGACTGACAAATTGCTATTTCTATTCCTTCTTACCAACTATATTTATTCAGTGTTGCGCCATCTGTTGCAAATCACTGATAATGCTGGATTTGTATTTTTTCTATTACTTACTATTCCAAAAACAAAATACAATTTTTCAAATTTAGAAAAATTAAAAAATAACAATAATTATCATTTGAAAGAAAAAAAAAAAATATTGTTCTGCCCTTGAGCTCGAATCGAGCCTTGAATCATTTATCAATAGGCCGATAAAAACAATAACAAAATGGCGAAAGGGTAAATTTTTCGACCAAAACACTCGCCAAAACCCAAAAATTTTTTTTTAAACTGTATCGCCAACGTTTTTACAACAGTATACATACAAATCGGCAAAGGTTACCGTGCACAGTTTTAATTTATTGTTCTCGAAGTTTATGTGTCCGAGGATTACGTGTAAAGCGCTGTTAAAAAGTGTGGTCTATTCTGAAGTTACTAACTAATTATTCGCCGGTAGGGTTTTCATAGTTTTCGCTGCACCGGGAGTTAAAAAACAACAGCAAAAAAAAATGTGTACAGTTACTTTAGTAAAAATAAATATTTTTGTTTAAAAGCCGCTAAATTGCACAATTGCACAAAGTGTTTGCAGAAGCGGCGAATGACCTGTGAACGTAAGATTTCCAAAGAAACTGAAAGAAACGTGAAGCGAAATATTGAGAATCACTGGCACAATGATAATAAGGTTATCAATAACATCACTTAAAATTCTTAAAAAAAAAAAAAATATTTAATAAGAACGGAAAGTTAAAGCTAGCTAAAATGGATGTAAAAATGTTTTCTATTTCCAGTTTTGCAACAAAAGCGGCATATAATGTCTCAATTATGTTGTTAGTGTGGAAATGAGATAAACTGCATTAAGCAAGGAAACAAATACAAGCAGGATAGCCTAGTGGTTAAGGCAACTGCAATTTCACCGTGTGATTCGCGGTTCGAATCTCGATGAAAGCTTTGATAACATTACGAAATTGCCTGATGATGGAAATGGTTTTCAGATTTGTATATAAAAAAGCTTGAACAGTTAATTAAAAAGAGGAGAATCCACACATATCCCAGAATTGCTGCAGTTGAACGGTATTGGGTTAATGACATGCACAAAATGCTTGACTAGTCCATGCCGTCACAAGACATGAAAATCGAACTTTACTTTTCTCGAACAAAGTGCACAGGAGTTAATCAAAACTGGTAAAACCAAAACTGCGAAAATTGAGAACAATTTTTTGCTTCCTTCTTTTAATGATCAATTAGCTTAAAAGCCGTTTCTCAAATGCCGATTTCTCAAATGAACTATAACATTTTGTGAACACGATTTGTGTTTATAGCGCTGATAAATTTTTAAGTTCAAATAAGAAACCGGCCATAAATGTGCTAGTTTCTATTAGAAAAAAAATTATGAGAAAAGAAGTAAAGGTGTATAAGTTCAGCTGTAACCGAACATTATATACTCAGCGTGAGCTTCAATTGTACATTTCATTTCAGATAAATTACTTTTCTACATAACAGGCGGCACCGCGCGTTACAATAAAACTTGATAAGTGAAATATCATTGATTCAAAACAATTTTTTGCTAAGTTATAGCTTATTTTTCTAGTCTACGACCCTTTTAAACTTGTTTTATATCTAAGTTGCCGTGGTCTTTAACCGATCCCCGTCAATTACTAGAAATATTTTCTGCTATAAAGAAAATATGTGTACACAATTTCATTACGATATGTAAATTTTTCTTCCAGTTATGGCTCCCGAAACATTGAAAATTGCTTAGACATAAAAGGGGCGGTGCCACACCCATTTTCAAAAATTTTTGTATTTTCCAATTTAATGTTATAATTCAATTTAGAAGTAAAATTCTATTGACACAAAGCTCTTTTTCGCTACGATATAGCATATTATTTCCATCTACGACCCTTTTAAAAATCTTTTATATAAAAGTGGGCGTGGTCTTTAACCGATCTCGTCCATTTTTTCCTAGAAATATTTCCTGCTATAGGGAAACTTTGTGTACCCAATTTTATTACGATCCGTTAATTTTTCTTCGAGTTATGGCTCCCGAAACATAGAAAATTGCCTAGTCATAAAAGGGCACCGCCCATTTTTTTTTAAATTTGAAGTTTTTCGTATTTATTGTTATAAATCCACTTGGGAAATGAAATACCATTGATATAAAGCTCTTTTTTGCAAAGATATAGCTTATTTTATTCGTCCACGACCCTTATCTTTTATATAAAAGTGGGCGTGGTCCTTAACCGATTTCGTTAATTTTTCTTCAAAGCATTCCTTATAGTAAAGGTAACCTCTCTGCCGAATTGTGTTACGATAGGTTTAACGATTTTTGATTTATGATTAATAATATTTGTAAAATTGATTTTATCACAAGTGGGCGGTGCCCCGCCCATTTAAAAAAAAATTTATCAAGAGTCTCAATATCAGTCCACATGTCAAATTTCAACATTCTAGGTGTATTATTTACTACATTATCAGGTTTTTTGTGTTTTCCAAAATTTTATATATATAAAAAGTGGGCGTGGTTATCATCCGCTCATTTTCAATACCAATCTATTCTGGGTCCAGATAAGCTAGTGTACCAAATTTCGTGAATATATCTCAATATTTACTGAAGTTATCGTGCTAACGGGCGGACGGACAGACGGACGGACATGGCTCAATCAAATTTTTTTTCGATACTGATGATTTTGATATATGGAAGTCTATATCTATCTCGATTCCTTTATACCTGTACAGCCAACCGTTATCCAATCAAAGTTAATATACTGTTACGAATATTAGCAAAACTGAGGAGTGCTGCCATCTCCAGGCCGATGCTAAGCAGTGACGTGAATTCACATCAATAATTCAATCATTATGTATCTACATAAACGAATCAATAATTGCGTCTACACATATGTACACATTCCGACGAGCAACATTTACATACAAGGCAGCGAGAGATGAGATGTCACACACAGATGAATTTACATACGCTTATGTGTGTGCGGGAGACTGTAAACTACAAACTCACATATGTACATCTGAGAAGCGCTAAAAAGTAGACAATTGTAAACAATTAGAAACTATATGAGAACTATACACACACGAATATAGTTGGTAAGTTCTGGAAATGGAAGAGCCTAGAAGTATGCAGCGTAAACTATAAAAGCGTGGCAGGCGAGTAAGAAGTAGTTCAGTTTGAGTTGAGCAATCAATGAGTTATTGATTAAGCACGCGATCTGGCGGCCAATAGTAGAGTTTAATTTGAGTTATCAATCAGTTTGGTTATTAAGCCAGCGAGTAGCAAAGTATAAGTGTATTGTGAAGTACTTTAATAAAGGCCATTTTTCCATTATTCAATATTGGAGTTATTTATTCAACAGTTTAGTGATTCGAGCTTAGCAGAGGATTGCAAATAAGAGGATTTGCAAGCAAATTCGTTACAATTGGTGTCAGAAGAGGAATTGTTGAATAAATTCTAGAGGAACATGGCAAAGTTAAGTGAATTGAAGATCCCGCAACTGAAGAAGTAGTTGGAGAGCCGTGGATTGAATACAAGCGGCGTTAAACTCGAACTTCAGGCACGGCTACGAGAAGCAATGGAAGCAGAAGGAATTGATGTGGAAGAGCATGTCTTTCATCTTGATGGCGAGGAGACAACAAAAATTGAAGAGAAAAATGAAACACCGCAGACAATGGCGAACACAGACCTGAACATGATATTGGCTGCAATATCGGCACAAATGTCCGAAATGTCATCACAAATATCTACCAACATGTCATCACAATTGGAAGAACAGAAGACACATATTGCAGAAATGTCGTCAGAAATAACATCGAAGATTGAAGCACAAGAAACACGTATAACAGAAATGTCATCACAAATATCCACAAATATGTCATCACAGCTGGAAGAACAAAAGACATATATGGCAACCCAACTGAAAGAACAAGAGACACGCATAACAGTACAACTAGAAGCACAAGAGGCGCGTATATCATCAAAACTCGAAGCGCGCATGGACGAAAAAATAATGCAGTTTGAAGAAAAATTCGAGGCCGAGGTGGATGCTTTGAGAGGACGTATCGAGCAGTTGCAACTAAATCGCCCAGCAGTTTCAACGAGTAATCCAAAGGTAAAAACACCATCCTTTGACGGTTCTGTTCCTTTCCAGGTCTTTAAGCTACAATTTGAGAAGACCGCAACAGTGAACAATTGGAATGCTGAAGATAAAGTTGCTGCACTGTTCATGGCGTTGAAAGGGCCTGCAGCTGAGATTTTACAAACCATTCCAGAGGGCGAACGGAACTGTTATGAAGCATTGATGGGCGCTCTAGAGAGACGATACGGAAATGAGCATAGGAGACAGATATACCAAATGGAGTTGCTGAACCGCTTCCAGAGGCCTGGTGAAACATTGCAAGAGTTTGCGTCGGATATTGAAAGGCTAGCACATTTAGCGAATGCGGACGCACCCGTGGAATACACTGAAAGGGTGAAAATCCAGAGCTTCATAAATGGCATACGAGATGTGGAAACGAAGCGGGCTACATACGCAAACCCAAAGCCAACATTCGCAGAAACGGTGTCACAAGCTCTGATTCAGGAAACAGCGTCGCTTCTGTGTAAGCCAGTTTTCAAAGCACGCCGTGTGGAAGTAGAAAGGCCGGAGTGGGTAGACGCAATATTGGAGGCGCTGAAAGGATCGCAAAAGCGGAGTGAAAAAGTTATCAAATGCTTCAAATGCGGGAAGACCGGTCACATTGCACGTCATTGCGATCTTGGCCTTAATAGTTCCAACAATGTGGGTGGGCGTAAACGCAAAGCTGGAGGAGATGAGCAAAAGCGAGTAAGAGGTAGAGATCGAGAGCTAGATCCAGCTATTGAATGCCCTGTGATATCTGTGTTGCAAATTGGTAGAAAATCGAGCAGTCTTACCGTCAGAGGCAATGTCGATGGCAAGGAGCGTGTACTGACTGTAGATACGGGCGCATCTCATTCCTTGATTCGATCTGAATTAGTCAACAGGAGAGTTAAACCGTTACCTGGAGCAAGGTTGCGTACGGTCACAGGCGAGTATAACCAAGTCCAGGGAGAAGTGATATGTGAAGTACTGATTGGGAAGGTCATGGTTTTACACAAATTCGTTGTGGCGGAGATCGTTGATGAAGTCATATTGGGAGTGGACTTCTTGGTTGACCATGACATCAAGATCGATATGCAGAAAAGGGTGATGCATTATAAGAACCAGGATGTGCCAATTAACTTCAGTTTGGAAAAAGGTTTCAGCAGTAATCGAGTACTGGTGGAGAAAAGTCGACAAAGGCCACGAAAGTCAAAGGTAAAGGTTGATGAAACGAATGGGCCAAACAAAGCGAAATCAAAAGTACCTGCGACAAAAACACCGGCATTGACAAACCCAAATGGACGCACTAAAACGACTGCAAGAATTTTGCAGGAAGCATGCAAGGGTGGTTTCAAGCCATCGCGCACTTCTGTTGGGAAACGGCGGAACGATACTGTCAAGCCAATTCCGTCAAGCGCAAGCTCTGCGAAGTAGTCCATTGGTCAAACAACAGAGTGCGAGGGAACGACTAAGGATAATGAGTAGTAAGATCAAACGCAGGTACAATGAGAACAATAATTCGGAAGGGTCCTTGGAGGGAGATTTGGTACTGTTAAACAACCCTCACCGGCGGAAAGGTTTTCCAGCCAAATTTCGGTGCAGTTGGGAAGGCCCGTACAAAGTTGTGAAAAAGATCAGTGATACCATCTACCGCATACAAACCACTGGGAAACCACGGATTAGAAGGGTGGTACATTTGGAGATGCTAGCGGCGTTTAGATTGGGAGATTTGTCTGATCGGGACGATCAGACTTAGGTGGAGGGCAGTGTTACGAATATTAGCAAAACTGAGGAGTGCTGCCATCTCCAGGCCGATGCTAAGCAGTGACGTGAATTCACATCAATAATTCAATCATTATGTATCTACATAAACGAATCAATAATTGCGTCTACACATATGTACACATTCCGACGAGCAACATTTACATACAAGGCAGCGAGAGATGAGATGTCACACACAGATGAATTTACATACGCTTATGTGTGTGCGGGAGACTGTAAACTACAAACTCACATATGTACATCTGAGAAGCGCTAAAAAGTAGACAATTGTAAACAAGTAGAAACTATATGAGAACTATACACACACGAATATAGTTGGTAAGTTCTGGAAATGGAAGAGCCTAGAAGTATGCAGCGTAAACTATAAAAGCGTGGCAGGCGAGTAAGAAGTAGTTCAGTTTGAGTTGAGCAATCAATGAGTTATTGATTAAGCACGCGATCTGGCGGCCAATAGTAGAGTTTAATTTGAGTTATCAATCAGTTTGGTTATTAAGCCAGCGAGTAGCAAAGTATAAGTGTATTGTGAAGTACTTTAATAAAGGCCATTTTTCCATTATTCAATATTGGAGTTATTTATTCAACAGTTTAGTGATTCGAACTTAGCAGAGGATTGCAAATAAGAGGATTTGCAAGCAAATTCGTTACAATACTCTGTCTGCAAAGTACGCTGAGTATAAAAATGCAAACTTGTCGACTTACAAGGAAAATAAGCTGCACTTTCTTTTCGGAACAATCCTTACAAAAATATCAATTAAATATAGATGTACTCAAAAATTATGAATAACGAAATAAAAGTACATACTACCTTTAAAACCAATATTGCTTTCTTTCATACTTTCAATACTCAGTTTTCCACCACAATTTGGAAGCTCTAAGTCCGATAATAATTGACCAATCGAACAAAAACTTTAGCAGATATATTCTTTATACAATAATAGCCGTGTTTTTTTTCACACGCATATACGTTTACGTTTGCGTGTGAAAAAAACCCCTATCCTCGCTTAGATAATGCTTAGGAGACCCATCTAGCGGCAATGGTTAAATAACTACAGCTACAGCACAGGGTGTACCGAAAGCGGAGACACAACCCTCTGATCGCCATAGGGTATAACATATATAAATTTAGTAGGGCAAATTTTATGCGCAGCAATTTCAGAGGTGTATTTAAAGTGTGTCGCTTAGCAGTCCATATAAAGTTTAAGCGTAAACGTATATAGAAGTGAACAAATAAGGAAGGCTAAGTTCGGGTGTTACCGAACATTACATACTCAGCTGAGAGCTTTGGAGACAAAATAAGGAAAAATCACCATTTAGCAAAATGAACCTAGGGTAACCCTGGAATGTGTTTGTATGACATGTGTATCAAATGAAAGGTGTTAATGATTATTTAAAACGTAGTGGGCCTTAGTTCTATAGGTGGACGCCTTTTCGAGATATCGCAATAAGGGTGGACCAGGGGTGACTCTAGAATGTGTTTGTACGATATGGGTATCAAATTAAAGGTATTAATGAGGGTTTTAAAAGGGAGTAGCCCTTAGTTGTATATGTGAAGGCGTTTTAGAGATATCGACCAAAATGTGGACCAGGGTGACCCAAAACATCTTCTGTCGGGTACCGCTAATTTATTTATATATGTCATACCACGAACAGTATTCCTGCCAAGATTTCAAGGGCTTTTGATTTCGCCCTGCAGAACTTTTTCATTTTCTTCTACTTAATATGGTAGGTGTCACACCCATTTTACAAAGTTTTTTCTAAAGTTATATTTTGCGTCAATAAACCAATCCAATTACCATGTTTCATCTCTTTTTTCATATTTGGTACAGAATTATGGATTTTTTTCATTTTTCGTAATTTTCGATATCGGAAAAATGGGCGTGGTCATAGTCTGATTTCGGCCACATTTTATACCAAGATAAAGTGACTTCAGATAAGTACGTGAACTAAGTTTAGTTAAGATATGTATATCGTTTTTTGCGCAAGTTATCGTGTTAACGGCCGAGCGGAAGGATAGACGGTCGACTGCGTATAAAAACTGGGGTGGCTTCAACCGATTTCGCCCATTTTCACGGAAAACAGTTATCGTTATAGAATCTACGTCCCTACCAAATTTCACAAGGATTGGTAAATTTTTGTTCGACTTATGGCATTAAAAGTATTATAGACGAATTAAATGAAAAAGGGCGGAGTTACGCCCATTTTGAAATTTTCTTTTATCTTTGTATTTTGTTGCACCATATCATTACTGGAGTCGAATGTTGACATAATTTACTTTTATACTGTAAAGATATTACATTTTTTGTTAAAATTTGACTTTAAAAAAAAATTTTTTTAAAAGTGGGCGTGTTCGATTTCGCTAATTTTTATTTAGCACACATATAGTAATAGGAGTAACGTGCCTACCAAATTTCATCATGATATCTTCAACGACTGCCAAATTACAGATTGCAAAACTTTTAAATTACCTCCTTTTAAAAGTGGGCGGTGCCACGCCCATTGTCCAAAATTTTTCTAATTTTCTATTTTGCGTCATAAGGTCAACGCACCTACCAAGTTTCATCGCTTTATCTGCCTTTGGTAATGAATTATCGCACTTTTTCGGTTTTTCGAAATTTTCGATATCGAAAAAGTGGGCGTGGTTGTAGTCCGATTTCGTTCATTTTAAATAGAGATCTGAGATGAGCGCCCAGAAACCTACATACCAAATTTCATCAAGATACCTCAAAATTTACTCATGTTATCGTGTTTACAGACGGACGGACATGGCTAAATGAATTTCTTTTCTCACCCAGATCATTTTGATATATAGAAGTCTATATCTTTCTCGATTAGTTTATGCCGTTACAGATTACCGTTATGCGAACAAAGTTAATATACTCTGTGAGCTCTGCTCAGCTGAGTATAAAAAAACACAGCTAATACCAACCTTCCTTCCTTAATTGGAGCTTAACACCGTTACCAACGCCTGCTTCAAATGATCGATCACCTTTTCTTTTAAATAAATGGGGCACTTATAGTTATTTTTGCTGCCTGTGAGCCAGAGTAAGTAGTAGGACGCAATTTACAATTTAAGTTCTCTGCAACTCTTATATAAAAGGGGGCTAGAGCACTCGGTATACTTTGTTTTACTCGAAAAACTGAGCCTTGCTACCTCTCTTAACTCTCTATCCCATTATCTTCTACTTTGTCTTTTTATCATCTTTCTTCTAATTCTTGTCCATACCTTACTACTTTACTACATGCATATTCCTCCCAAACCCCTTTCCACTCCAACTACCGCTCCCAATCCCACTTCCTTTCTTACTTCCACTCCCAATCCTACTAACACACTCACTCCTACTATCACTTTCACTGCTAGTTCCAGTCCCACTCCTTCTACATCTTTCACCAAAATTTCTCTATATATGGAATCTCTATACCAAATATGGAATATCTGCCTCACCTCACCGGCCGATTTCCTCTCTGTGATGTATTCACTTTCTGGGCAAACAGAGGCATTTATCATACTGTAGCTTCTGCAAAAAAAAAATTATTTTCTAAATTTTTGCCTGTTTGATCAGTATATTCCTCTCCCTCCTTTTCTCATCTCCTTCTCTTCTCTTTCGTGTTTTCCCCTCGCAGTTTCGTCGTTTTCTAATCCAACTTTTTTTCCTCTCCCTCAACCTCTCGCTATTTCTCCTCCTCTCCCCCTTCTCTTTCTCTCCGTCTCCCATTCCCACACCTATCTCTTATTTACCTTCTTCTTTATTTCTGTCAACGGCCTTTTGTATAACCCTATCTTTCGCTCTTCCTCTTAACCACCAGGTTATCTTCAGCAAATCAAATGTTAGTGACCGAGGTACCCCTGTATCAAATTTCAAGCAAATCGCAAACACTACTTGGCCCACAAGAAAAGTTTTTTAGGAACATGCCAGTCAAGGAGGTATCCCTATGTTAGATTTCTAGCAAATCGCATTATAATTACAATTTCGTAGAATAGGTCGGCCACGGGTCGTATTTCCCGGGAAGAAAAGTTTCTCAAAAGAAAATCGCACCATAAAATATTGTGACGAATATAAGCACCACTAAGCCGTTAGTAAATAATCACACAACAACAAAAACATGAAGCAGCCACTATTATGTACATGTACACATTAAAGCTAGCAACAGTTATGAAGAAGGCGACGAAGAGCTATCTCACACACACACAGATGTGGTCACCAGCCAAAGTAGTTACTCACACATACACGCGCATTTGGCAATAATATACAAATATGCATGTACTCATATAACTAAATACCAAGCAGGAGATACAAGAGTTCTATCAGGTGAAACGTCTAGACCTTTGGAGAAATATGCGAGCGAAGCAACGGAGAGTATAAAAGCAGCGCAAGCTGAACATTCAGTGATCAGTTTGATTTAAACACGCTGTTGTGAAGTACGTGATATTGAAGTATAATTGTACTATTTCCAAGTAGACTAAATAAAGACCATATTGCAATACTGAATATTGGAGTGATTTATTCAACAGTTTAGCGATTCGAACGTTAGCAGAAGGTTTGGAATAAGCGGAATTTCCCAAATTTCGTTACAATTGGTGTCAGAAGAGAAATTGTTGAATAAATTCTGAAGATTTTGAATACAACTTGGACATGGCAAAGTTAAGAGAATTGCAGATCCAACAACTGAAGAAGGAGTTGGAAGCCCATGGATTGGATACTACTGGCAATAAATCCGAGCTACAAACACGACTAAGGGTAGCTATGGTATTTGAAGGAATCAATGCTGAGAGCAGGCCCGTCAAGAGGGGGTGGGATTGGAGATTGGAAATAATTATTCGAGGTCATCAATTGTCCTGTTATTTTTCCACGTGATTGTCATGACGAGGCATATCCTACCTCGTTGTTAAACAGAATCTTGCAAAATGGAGAGAAAGTGGAGCGTTACTGGTTAGTGTGGAGTGCCAGTAGCAATGCTTTTTATTGCCTACTATGTCGTATGTAAAGCACCAATACTTTAAATCGACCTAAAATTTGTTGTCCTGGCGGATATTCGAAATTGCAGGTGTGGAAGAAGCTATACGATAAACTGCCAGCCAGGGCCGTAGAGAGAAAATCCGGGCCCGGGACTAAAGAATTTACGGGCTCCCTATAAAAAATCCACTAATACATTTGATTAATTTGAATTAATGACGTCTCATTCATGAATCATTACCCAGCCAGCATTTTTTGAAAATTTTGATCAAAAAATATTCAAATACCATACCCCAAGATGATTAAAAACGTTCAAATTTAAAAGCATTTTCTGTTCGAAAATTAACGTATCGTCGGGAGAAAAATGTACCATAAATGTGATTATTCTTGAATAATCATTTGTGATTCATATTTCGAAACGCTTTTTATTCATATTTGATATCATTGTAAAATTGAGCTTTAATTGTTTTAGAGTAATATTTGACTACTTTTCAGAGTAATTTTCTGATCATATTCGTGAACATATT
Source organism: Eurosta solidaginis (assembly GCF_040869045.1). Taxonomy (NCBI): domain Eukaryota; kingdom Metazoa; phylum Arthropoda; class Insecta; order Diptera; family Tephritidae; genus Eurosta; species Eurosta solidaginis. The sequence continues at coordinate 8,194,784 of NC_090320.1, read as the reverse complement.
TCAATCGTTTTGGTTGAGATTTTTGAATCATTTTTGAATGCGATTATGATGCATTTATTCTTCATATCTCATTCCAAATAGATACTACATAATAATCTTATTTCGTCAGGGGAAGAAATCATGCGGAAGTGAGCTATTTGAACCACAGGTCACTCGCAAACAAACTTGACGTATATACACCTGCGACTACAACATCCAGCATCAGATATGATCGTCAATATCTTAAAATACGATACGGCACGGGATGTTGAAGACATATCCAGGTACATATGTCAAGAGAGTTTCACTTACCTGGTCAAATAGCTCACAAAGTTTGTATTGTCCACCTATTACGTATTTTCTGGGAAGCCGAAGGTGGAGAAATGGTTGGGGAAATCTTCGGGCACGAGCAGCATTACATTATTTTTGTCTTGAAGAATATCTTTTGCATAAATTATAAAATTTTTATATATTTTTTCTTAGCTTCATGATTGAAAAAATATGTGTATGTGAAAAAAATAAGATTTTTAATTAAAAGAAAAATTTCAACAAGTATAAAATCCATTATTCAGTCGACAAATATATTCATAAAAGATTCAGAAAGCTGAATGAAAAATGATTATAAATTTTTGATCATCTAAAGTAAACACATTTGATTCAAATATGATTCCAAAATGTGATTGAAAAACTATATTCAGTTTTTGATCATCAAAGGTAAGCATATTTGATTATTCTTTTTGTTGGTTTTTATGAAATATTAAAATTTAGTCATTAAAGGACTTCAAAAATGATTCCAAAAAGTGATCGAAAAATGCTTTTTAGTTTTTCATCATCAAAAGTATTCATATTTGATTATTTATTTTGTTCAATTGTATGATAACTCATTATTTAGTCAGAAAGAGTAATCAAATTGTATTTATATGTAGGGAAATTGAAAATTTAATCATCTAAATGCTGAGTGGGTATTGATGGATTATATCAAAAAAAATTTTTGCCACATCAACTAAATGATTTTTGGACTAAGAGCTGAAAATAACATTTTAATACATTTCTGATAAACTTAATGATGATTATAAATTTTAATTATTCAATATAGGTGGTTCGGATATCAAAGAGTGGCCTTTCTTGCTTTTTTCGCTGCAAAATTTTATATAATAATATCCAGGGATGCACCTTAACGTTAAGCTAATCGTTTATCAAAAAATTTCCACCGTTTCCGTTGAAACACTTCGAAATATTATCGATAAAGAAATTATCAAGATAAATTGTATCTCGTTTTTAACCGAAACGAAAAGCTTTCGTTTACGTTAAAAACGTTAACAAAAACGTTATACTTTATGTTTGAATTGTGCTGGCAATGCTATAGCCATGGTGAAGCCGTAAGGTGGTAACAACGAGGGCACATACACACACAAACTCCATGTAATTTGTTTGTGTAATTCGTTGGTGGTAATGTCAAAAATACTCTGAGAAATGTTCGTACTGTCAAAATTCATGAGAAAAGTTGCAATCAGCTTGGCGAATGCTTTCACCTTTAATGACTCCGCCATCAATCAGCTTTGCCAGCATAGTTTTAAATTAATAATCAACATAAACGATTTGATTTCGTTTTGATATGGCAGAAAACGAAACGAAATCATTTCGCTAATTTGACGTTTTTAACGTTAATAAACGAAACGAAATGACTTTGTTTCGTTTATTAACGTTAATTATCGTAACGAAATGATATCGGTTCGTTGGTTAAGCATGCCTGATAATATCAAAATTTAACTGTCTTGCCAAAACGGATTCAACACAAAGCGTGGCAAGTCCTAAAACTAAAAAAAAGAACTTTCTGCACTAGCTACAGTGACAGGTATAGTGCAAAAGATACGTAAAGCAACCCAAATGTTGTGGAAAATTGTATACACATTTTAAACATAGACGGCATTTAGCAATTCCAATGGTGACAGACCTTTATCAAAATTTGCTTCGTAAATGTGTTTCAAGTGAATTATTTCACATTCTAAGCTTTGAGAAATGTTCGACTTGTATTTTTCGACAAATTTTGCTGCGCCGCCCGAACCGTAGTTTCATCCACGTCTTCAAATTGCCACAACAAGGAAAACGTCTCGCTCAAATTTCTCATAGCTGCAAATCGTTCAGTAATGCCTGTAATTTCCGAATCAACGATCACCAGGAATGTATTTTTTATAAAATCAGACTATGAATCATCTGTAATCATCTCATTTAAATTATCTTCAGAACGTCTTTTGGGTTTTCTCTTTCGAATGTCCGGAAACTTTGGCGAGATGTTCAATTGAATAGAAACTGCTTTGCATTCGTTTAAAATTGTTTCCCATTGGTTCCTGATCAACTTCAAATCAGCTAATAAGGCATCAAGATGTCGGACCTCAACATCTATGGTGGCGTCTCTAGCTTGCAGGACCACGTTTCTTTCATTAATGGTAGTCAGTATTTTAACCAAATTGAGGACAGCAAGATACATTCGCACTTGTTGATGTACTTGAGAATGCCGGTAACATCTCCGTATGCTTGCGCAGTCAAATTTGGCTTTTGTATGAAAGACTATGAGAGAGCTCGGTACATTTTTTTTGAGGATATCCCATCGTTGTGGACTGCTGTTGAAAATAGTAAAACATTTTTGTACAACTCCGAAGAAAGTAATTGCAGCCGTACACCATTCTGCAGCATCAACACCACATAAATTGAGACTGTGGGTTGTACAAGGCGAGTAATCAGCATTCGAGTTTTTGTCGAAAATATGACGTAGTGCTCCGTTGTAAGCTCCTTTCATATTGGCGCCGTTATCGTACCCTTGTGCACGACAATATTTTAATGGGATTTCATGTTTACGAAGAGTATGGCAAATTAGATCAGCGATTTTCTGACCAGTTTTTTGGCAAAATGAACGTAGTCAACGTGACTAGCGCTAACTCCATTTCAATTCGAAAGCAACAAATTTTACAATTCAAGAACGGTTTTTGGCTTTCGTGGATTGTAACCAAAAAACTGGTCAGGAAATCGCTGATTTAATTTGCCATACTTGATTGAAGATTGTCGTGCACAATACGTACGATAACTGCGCCAATATGAAAGAAGCTTACATTCTCGACAAAAACTTGAATGCTGATTACTCGTCTTGTGCAACCCACAGTCTCAATTTATGTGGTGTTGATGCTGCAGAATGCTGTACGGCTGCAATTACTTTCTTCGGAGTTGTACAAACATGTTTTACTATTTTCAGCAGCAGTCCACAACGATGGGACATCCTCAAAAAAAAAAAACCGGAATTCTCAAGTACATCAACAAGTTCGAATGTATCTTGTTGTCCTCAATTTGGTACAAAATACTGACTACCATTAATGAAAGAAACGTGGTCCTCCAAGCTAGAGACGCCACCATAGATGTTGAGGTCCGACATATAGATGCCTTATTAGCTGATTTGAAGTTGATCAGGAACCAATGGGAAACAAAAAATAGTTGCTATTCAATTGAACATCGCGTCAAAGTTTCCGGACATTCGAAAGAGAAAACCGAAAAGACGTTCTGAAGATAATTTAAATGAGATGATTCAGAGTCTGATTTTAGAAACAATACATTCTTTGTGATCGTTGATTCGGTATTCACTGGCATTACTGAACGATTTGCAGCTATGAGAAATTTGAGCGAGACACTTTCATTGTAAACATTTACCAGCATATGTCCTTTCAACTCATATTGCAAACTGTCAAGTCAAACAGATCGATTTGAAAGGTCCAAAAAGTTACTTTTTTATTTATTATAAAATGAAAATTTACCAAAACAATGAAGAATCGGACAGTGAAAATGAATAAAAAATATTAAAATACTAAATATTAAAGCGTGTTTTTTATTATTTTTTTTTTTACAAACTTGGAAAACTGTTTGAAAAATAGTGAAAATCATATATGTAATACAAATAGTGAAAATCATATATGCTACAAAAGCTGTTTAAACATTTTTGTTTTTGTATTCAATAATCGAATGTACCTAAATTAAATTTTTTTCTTGTCACACTTATATTGCTACAATCACAAAAATTTTATAGGCTGTTTTGTTTTGATTTCGACTTCAAAACACATCGCGAGCATTTTCTATTAGCAATATAGGAGTATTACATATATGGTGAGTATGCTTAATTAGTAGTAGATTGTTTCTGACTCATAAAAAAAAGCAAAAAAATGAATTGTTTACAATTATTTACAAAACTGAATTGTTTACATAAACAATTACATTGTTTACATGTAAGCAATTGCTGTAAACAATGTACAGAGTTTACAGGCACAACCCTGCTTGAAACACATTTACGAACCAATTTTTGATAAAGGTCTGTCACCATTGGAATTGCTAAATGCCATCTACATTTGTTCAAAATCTGTATACGATTTCCCCAACATTTGTGTTGGTTTACGTATCTTTTGCACTATACCTGTCACTGTAGCTAGTGCTGAACGTTCCTTCAGCGTCCTTTCAAGAATAAAAAGCTTTCATAGATCCTGTTCATCTTAAGAGCGAGTTTTAGGACTTGTCATTCTTTGTGTTGAATCCGTTTTGGCAAGACAGTTAAATTTTGATATTATTATAAAAAACTTTGCTGCGAAAAAAGCAAGAAAAGCCGCTCTTGGATATCCGAACATTCTATATTGAATAATTAAAATTTATAATCATCATTAAATTTATCAGAAATGTATTAAAATGTTAACAAATAACTAGAAAAGATTATTTGAAACAACATGTGGCTGTTAAAAGAGAATTTTATTTCTACGTTACAATAAAACAGTATAAATCATGGTATAAATATTACCAGGTAAAACCATTTACTCTTCTTGGCGGCCATAATGGTTTTTTGATTTTTAAAAAAATTTTAAAATCACTCTCTTAAACTTTGTGGAAATGCCAAACCAAAGTAAACACAAACAAATTGCTGGTTTGACATTTTTATTTTTGTTTTATGCCAAAAAAATAAAATGCTTATGACCATGATGTAATAACGACAAGGTGGTCTATGTAGTGACAGCTAATTTTGAAAACTCCCATACAATACGAATGATGAGAAAAAGGGGAGGAATAGAAGAGGCCGTTTTGTAAAATAGTATTAAATAAAATACTATTTTGGTGACGAAATTGGGTGTTGAGTTAAATTGTTTAAAAAAATATTACTCATGTTAATATACGCAAGTCAAGACAGAGAAAAGCAGGTATAGAGTAGTGGTGTTGGCCTTTTATATCGAGAGTGCTTAATCAAGTCCAGGGAAACCAATCAACGGGATAATGTAGAAAAACTTCAAAACTTATCAGCCTTAGCAGATACCTTGAGATACGGATTCTGAATGAGGATCTGGAATTCTGAATTAAGGGGCCACACTATCTCCCCAAGGCTGCAGCCTATGAGGTAATAAGTGATAATATCTGTTATTATATTTGATATAATTAGCCAGGTGTAGAAAAAGCAGCTACCCTGCTGAAATTACTTTCGCTACCTCGGGCGTTTTTTAAGAGCACGAGAGCTCGTTTTATATGTATATGCAGGGGGAGGAAAAAGGTTCGATGGAAGTGTGGATCGGTAGCCACTTAACACAGTTGAATAAGCATGCCCTGATGATTGAAATTCCAGTGTGCCCTTAAAGTTTTTTAAAAGCCTGATGAGAGGTAGGGCTGGTGATTTTACCTGAGTAATGAGATACCCGGGTACTCAGGTAGCGGGAATCCGGTTACCCTGATATTACTCGAGTATCCGAAAATCCCTATGCCCGAAGATCACACCAAATATGTGAGCAATGTGGTGTGGAAAAATTGCTTAAAGCCGTTTTCATGATCGGGACATGAATTACTGCAGAGTACAAACAAAGGTCAGATAATACCCGGCTATCCTATTATGCGGTTTCCAGGCATTAACCACATTATTCCGGCAGCTGGCTCCAGTAACAACGTGAGAGTTTGCCGTGTCAGGTATTGTTGTTTTGGCGAGAACATCGAATCGTGTGACTGCCGCATTTTATGGCGCACGTTTTACAACCCGATCCGAGATTCACTCGTCAGCACCGCAGAGGTGAGATAATATGCAGGGCTAAAAATTACAGAAGGATGAAGTAACAAAGAATGCACACAAGTATGAAGCTTCCTAAACGTCATTCACCATAGAATTGCCTACGGGTACACTGACTATCAGTATAGTGATGTGTTTAAGGCTAAAACCAGGAAGGATCACTCGGTCCTAATTTGTTTGTAGTTGAAGGTTTTCTGATGAAAAACTGCTTTACAATGTGTAATCAAACACTATTGCCTGCAGACCGAGATAAGCGCTAGAATTGGCACTTGCCATATAAAACAACGCACACAAGAAAACAAAACAGCCACAAAGAGATGCGATAGAAATATGGTTAACTCTAGAAAAGCTTTGATTTGATGCCGAATCTAGGGTATTTCAATACATCGCATTGCAATGCACATACGAGTGCCACCTCTGCCATAATATAAGTGATGCTTGGCAACTTTGGCAAGGGTTAACAAGAGTGTAACTGGTCCCAATGAATATATAGCCCCTAGCACGCTATCTCACCTAATAGAGCCTAATCAATTTTCCCAACTCCCGAAACATTGGCAAAGTCATTACATATCCTGTCTTTCGACCCAACCACGTCGACCATGTCGCGACGGGCGGAAGAAATGCGTTTGGACCACACTCGGAGCGGCAAAAACCAGGAAAAAAGTACCTGGAAAGGGTAAAAGAATTTAGATGTACATTATGATTATTATTTTAAAGAAATTACCTTCACATTGTGTGGATAATATTAAAATTTCTCTAATTTTGTTAAATAAACAAAATTATTTTTATGAAAATTGTCACCAATTTGAATGAAAGAAAAGTCAACACAAAATAGAGTTGGAGAAAAAAGTGATGCCGTTGCATACTTTTCCAGGAAAATTAATTTTCATGGTTCTTTCTACAATCTTTCTTCTGAATGAAAAAGTAATTCAGCAAAGAGGCAAATTGACTTTAAGAGTGGGAGTTCAAGATGGCGGATTAGAAAGAAAAGCTGCCAACGTGGCTTATGACATCAGTGAAAAAATATTTCGAAAAGTTTTGAAATCGGTTTTTATGTATATGGCAAAAAAATTAGTTACCAGTATAATGGATGCCTCAACACGTGCTATTTTTCCAAAGGGACAAAAGAAAAGGCCTTACTTCTTAACCTCGTCTAATTAAGAAGCGAATGTTGGAGACCACCCCTATTTATTTTTCATTCATCCTTCTTCACGTGGTTGATACGTCTTTAACCCTTAAATATGCTGTAACTTCACGCCAGTCTCAAGTGTCCTCGCTACTGTGGAAAAAATGATCTTTGAGGTATTCTTTGGTTTGTTTTGGTCCCTTTCCTCTCGGTTGGAAGATCAATTAATTTTTTAATTGGCGCTTAACAGTTTAGGAGATGCTGGTCGTTGCGTAACAAGTCACTCCAGCTAACTCTGTTTCGCGATAACTGACGCCAACAGGGGGCACCAAGAGCGATCAATGTCTTCCCCACCTGCTTCTCCGAACCCAGTGGAGATCTTCCCATAACTTGCCCACGCCAGCAAAAACGCTGTAGCTCTTTATAGCTTCGTCGTCCAGTTGGAGTATGATAATTCGTGGATGCTGAATTTACCGGCTGAACGGTCAAAGTCTGTCGCCATGGTGTAGAGCTAGTGTGTTGGCCTAGCCATCAAAACTATTTAAGAAAATTTGTATAAATGGTATTGATTGTCCCTCGGCATTACCTTGGCACCCAAAAGTTCGCCCGAATTAGCAGATAAATTTTTGGGTCGGCACAAAACATGTATTTAGGTGAGCCCGTTCGTAGAAAAACGAATACACGATACGTAGCCTTCGAATTGGATGGAAAGCTAGACCTTAATCTCCTCAGATATATATCACACCAAATTGTTATTATTAGTAGATATGTATCTCTTCTGTATACCTTGGCGGTAAGTCGGGTTTTTCTTCTCGTCGCGAAGACCGATACATTTTTAAACAATTTGTTGAAGGAAATTCCTCAGAAGAGGATCGTGGCCTGATGTGGGTGACCGTTGAGATTTCTTATTTTCTGGTTATTTCCACCAATAATAAATTCGGTTTTGGATAAAATATCATAATATTAACGTTAGAACGCAAAAATATATGGTAATTCTATACGACAGCATGAAACTGGTAATACGTGTCTAAAAATACCGAGAGAGGTGTCAAAAGACTCGTATTGACCTCGACAACAATAATCCGAATGCGGAAAATGAAAATTTTAGATCGTTCAAAAGATAGTAACGAAAACTCGAAAAATGACCGCGGAGTGTTCCGAAACCGAGGGTAGGATCCATAGTATTTTTGCGTAGAACACCTTTCCACATTGATATTTTTGGACGTGTATTAAGAGTGTCATGCTGTCGTATAGAAGTACCAAATATATTACAGTTTGTTATATTTTTGTTATGAAAACAACACCAAAATAAAAAAATAAAAATGTGAGAGCAGTGAGAATTTTAAAATGTTTTTAAACGTCATTTGGCTTTCACCGGTTTTACCTTGTAATATTTATACCATGGTATAAATAGTAAATATTCTGCTTCTCAATTTTATTTTCAGCTCTTAGTCCAAAAATCATTTAGTTGATGTGGCAAACATTTTGTTTATGTAATCCATAAAATAATGATTCATGAATGACACGTCATTAATTCAAATTAAAGAAATGTATTAGTGGATTTTTTATAGGGGGCCTGTAAATTGTTTAGTCCCGTTTTCTCTCTACGGCCCTGCTGAAGAGTATGTCATTCTGTTCATTCTGGTAGCGGCAAGACAACAACAAAAATGGAAGAAAAAAACGAAACACCGCAGACAGTGGCGAGCACAGACTTTAACATGATATTGGCTGCAATTAGGGCTGTGAACTGCATTTGGATTTTTCAACTATCCGGATAAACCAGATATTCGAAAAACCGGATAGCTAAGCAAAAAATCCCGCTATCCGGATTCGTAAATGGAAAATCCGGATATCCGTATGTCCGAATACTGGAATATAAGTTGAATATCTGTACATCAGAATTGAGCGAAGCAAACATCGACAAATTATTCACAAAATGTGTTTGTAGATTATTAAATGAATGTCAAAAATTAAAAAGCTACTAGCTAAGCGTGGGGCAGTTGAGGGCGAGAAGTTTAATATGAGTTATAAGGGAGTAATTTGATGCGCTTGTAGGCGTATGAGTCGTGGCACAGTGGATGACGTACCCGACTCACACGTTTGGGGTTGCGGGTTCAAAGCCCACTGCAAGCAAGCATTTTTTTTTAATTTATTATCTTTTTTTATTTTATAAATTATTATTTTAATGGACTGTATGTTATTTTACTTAGAGAGAGGTCACTATGTACCTGTTACACCTTGTATTTATTCATTGGGGGCGAGCACTGGGGGCTCCAAGGTATTGACTGCGGGATGGGCCACCTTGTTTTGCTTTGAAAAACCCTTTTTACACCTTGTATTTATTCATTGGGAGCGAGCACTGGGGCTCCAAGGTATTGGCTGCGGGATGAGCCACCTTGTTTTGCTTTGAAAGACCCCCATTACACCTTGTATTTATTCATTGGGGGCGAGCACTGGGGGCCCCAAGGTATTGGCTGCGGGATGAGCCACCTTGTTTTGCTTTGAAAAACCACCTATTACGCCTTGTATTTATTCATTGGGGGCGAACACTGGGGGCTCCAAGGTATTGGCTGCGGGATGAGCCACCTTGTTTTGCTTTGAAAAACCCCGCTTTGGGATAAAAAATTTAAAATTTGTCTTTAGAATATTTCACTAATAAGTTGAGAATTACAAGCACACTCAATGGCTAATGAAACAAACGAAAGAAAAAACTCATAGTTTAAGTCGCTTAAACAGCTACAATTTTACAAACATCAACAATTTTACAAAGCGTCGATTTAAACTATTAATGAGTGCTAAAATGGTCAGCAAGATTTGGGATAATTTCCAAAAAAGTGAAAATAACAGTGCCATTTGTTTATATTGGTAAAGAACGCTACAAAACAAAGGATCGACATCAAGTCTATGGAGCCACTATCGGTTTTTCCATCTTCAAGAGAATCGTATGGACGCAGCTTTTCTCTCTGAATCTGCGCCAGAATATCAGCCGATAAATAAAATAAATCCGGATATCCGGATGGTTTCACAAATGATTATTAACCGGATATCCATGCCGTCCGGATTTTATCCGTCTCAACGGATATCCGGATATTCGAATATGCGGATTGTCCCAGCCGTAGCTGCAATATCTGCACAAAAATCGACAATGACATCTCAGATGGAGTCACAGGAGGCACGTATTTCAGAAATGTCGTCTCAATTGGAAGAACAGAAGACATATCAGGTGTATGCATATGAAACCGGTATTTTCTATAAAAAAAAAAAACACATTTATTTCAAGAGAATGGTAACGAATATTTTATTCAAAATAAGCGCCCTCGCTAGCTACACATTTTGACCACCTCTCATGCAATTTATGGATACATCGCCGAAAAAAGTCTTCGTTTTTGAAGCAAACCAGTCATCGAGCCATTTTCCAATATTTTCGTAAGAAGTGAAGCGCTGTTCGCTAAGTGCGTGATCGATGCAAATAAGTGAAAGTCGGATGGAGCCGAGTCTGGTGAGTAAGCGGGGTAGGGTAGGAGTTGCCAGCTGTACGACTCAACCAATTCCCGAGTCTGTTTTGTTCGGTGTGATGGTGCATAATCATTGAGAAAAATCACTTTGTCATGCCTAATTTCATATTCTGGGCGTTTTTGGCGCAGGGCACGGCTTAAGTTGGCCAATTGTTATTGGTAGCGTTGACCATTAACAGTTTCACCTGGTTTTAGAAGCTCATACCATATTAAACCACGCTGATCCCAGAAAACACAGAGCATTGTCTTTTTTCCGAAGCGATTTGGTCTTGGGGACGATTGTGCTGGTTGGCCAGGGTCCATATACGATTTATTGCATTTGGGATTCACGAAATAAATCCACTTTTCATCGCCAGTAACGATCCGATGCAAAAACGACTTTCTTTTTTGTCTGGGGAGCAGCATTTCACATGTTGTTTTCCGGTTTTCCTGCTGTCTGTTGTTGAGCTCATGTGGCACCCATCTTCCGGTTTTCATAATCTTTCCCATGGATTTAAAACGTCTGGAAATTGTTGTCTGGGACACATTTAGTTGTTCTGTGAGCTGTTTTTACGTTTGACTATCGTCTTCATCCAGCAAAGCCTGTAATTCGACGTCCTCGAACAACTTGTTGAACCACTCATTATACTGCGTACGACCAAGAGCGTGCTCTCCGTAAGCTTCGAAAAGCATTCGATGAGAGTCTATCGCCGATTTACCCAAATGGAAGTAGAAAATTAATGCTCCCCGCAAATCATTGTTTGAAGGCACGTATTTCGACATTTTCAAGAGCGAAAAAAAACACGATGTTGTATGAAACTTGAAATGTTTGGTATTGGATCATTGTAAATTTTACCAAGTTGCGCAACTAACAGCTGATCGGTGAAAATTCGCACATTTACACGCACAGTTCTCGACTCACGTTTCAAAAAAAAACTTTAGATTATTTAACTCAAATTTTAATGTGAGATAATCCTTACGAATTTATGTATATAGAATATATAAGGCGTTTTTGTTGTTATTAAACAATAGTTTTATTTATATTAAAGCTTTTATAATTTTTTTATTTAACTTCGAAAAAACTCCGAACACCATTCCTTCATTATATGACATTCGACTGCCTAGTCCGCTGCCTTCGACCCTATTCGCAACATAACCTCTATTTAAGTTGCCAAACTATATAATAAACAATGTATTGGATATTGTTGACAGATGATAAGACGCCAACTAGCGCCAATGGTAAGTTTTGACTGTTCCTACAATTGCGCCTACTGACCGCTAGATGCCAATACCGGTTTGATATGCATACACCTGATATATGTCATCTCAACTGGAAGCGCAAGAGGCACGTACATATATCTGAAATGTCGACAGAAATTTCGAAAAGAAAATAAAAATGCACATCTATATATTTTGTGATACCTTATTTTTTATTTTATTTACTTTTTAAATATTCAAGGGACAATTAATTTGTTCGATTCGTAAAGCGATAAATATATAAATCACAATAAAACTTGCATATGTGTGGGTATAGTAATTAGTTACTTTTGTTAGAGAGGAGTGGATATAGAATGAACATCTGCTGTTAAAAATTTATAAAAAAAAATATGTATGTATATATTATTTTTCATTTGTAAATGTTAGTAGCAAAAATGTAAAAATCGATTACGTTAAATATATTAAGTATATATTTTTATAAATGTATATGTTTATGTATGCATGTTTATACTGCGATATTAATTGCTTACACTCATCGTTGATTACTCACATACATTTCTTATATTGACATTTGGTAATTTTTGTAATGCCTTCAAATTTAACGTCCACTTTAATGTTAACAAATATGATATTCTTTATACATTAGGTAAAACTATAATTTAAATAATATATAAATACATTATATTTATAAAAAGAGTATGAATAAATTTGATTCTTATGTATGTATGCATATATACGAGATAAGTATATAAACGTATAAATATTCAGAACATGTTATATACATTAAAAGCTTTATATTGATATACAAATGCATACATACATACTACATACATATATTTATATTAGGTTTAACATAACAATAAACACTTTTCGTAAAATGTATGTACATATGTGTGTATGCACTTTTAATTACAAAATCATTTACATATTTCAATAGGGTTCTATTTGCTTTTTTTTTTTTGTTTCATCACTATAACAATACTTCCCTAATTATGATGTAAATACTATAAATATATGTGACCCGGTCTATGAAAAGGTGGCTTATGACTCAAAAAAACCAGCTGTGAACAGCTGCTTCTCGCAATTTCTTTTTTGAGTCATAAGCCACCTTTTCATAGACCGGCTCACATATAAAGATGCCGATAACGTACAAGGAATCGGTAGAACTATTGTCCGTCAGGTAGCTGCCTATATTTATTCTGTTTTGTTCTTTTTCATTGTAACATCAAAGCATTCAAGTTTCTTTGTAGTATGGTGTCTTTGACTGAATGAAACACAACTTTTATATTTCGAGTGTCTATGGCAGTGGTGAAATGGTGATATATGCGGCTTTGTGGACTTTTGTGCACACTCATAAATAATTGCAAAGTGAAATTTTGCACATCGAGCAATGAATGTGGGTTCCCGCTGAATTGTGGGTAATACCAACGGATATCAGTCTCTGGATTGCGTACTTTTTGTTCAAGCAAGTCAGTTTTATTTAGAAATAATATTATAGATATACCCTTAAACGTATTATTGTTAACGATTGTGTCGAATATGTTTTTCGATTCTTCCAAACGGTTTGTTTTTCTAAAAAGAAGAAAAGTTTTAATTAAATACATATTACACTTTTCACCACTTTAGTTAGACCGATACTAGAATACGGATCAATAGTCTGGAATCCTTAATATCGAGTTCATGCAAATAGACTTGAATCAGTCCAAAAGCAATTTCTACTTTTCCCTTTAAGAAATTTTCAGATTTTCAGTGGGACTCTGCGTACAATCTTCCCCCTTACACTAGTCGGTTGAAGCTTATCAATCTTCCAACTCTTGCAAATCGTGGAGAAATGCTAGGCGTAATATTTATGGCTAAATTATTGAATGGATTGATTTCTAGCCCAATTCTCTTAAACGTTTACTTCGTTCGAGTGTCAAGACATTACAAACCTCTTCTTTTGAGGCAGTAAAGAACTAATTTCGAATTAAATGAACCTTTTCGGTGTTTGTCTCATGATATTAACACTCATTCTAGTTCATTTGATATAACGGATTCACTTTTTACCATATAGAAAACTGTCCTATCCTATCTTAACAAAAACAAATAAAAACAAGTAAGGACGGGACTGTCTTCGGCTATGCCGAAGACTTCATACCTTTCATGAATGGGGCTGAACAATAATCTTATCCCGTTCGTAATCTCCGAATAATCGGATGTATAAAATAAGAAATATCTAGTGAACAGATCTACATACCTAAACGATTTTTAAGATAAATATAAAATAAAAAATAGGTAGGTACTTTGTGTGAGGATGCAAAGTTTCAGGTTTTTTGTGGTCTGCGTGTAAAAACTATGACTACGAATCACGTATTTCAACAATATATGACGTAAACGTAACTATTTGATGAAATGTTATGAATTTTGAAGCTTCTAGCCGTAAAAAAGGGGCAAAAATGACAGTTTATATGAAGTATATAATATATATACCACCGATCTCTATGATTTTTTCAGACAACAATATATGCTATATACGTAAGCATTTGGTGAAATTTGAAGCTTCTAGCTGTTAAAACGGGGCAGAAATTGCGCAAAGTTTCTTATCTGAACAATCGGTTGTATGAGATATATACTATATATACCACCGATCTCAATGATTTTTTCAGACATCAATATATGCTATACACGTAAGCATTTGGTGAAATTTGAAGCTTCTAGCTGTTAAAATGGGCTAAAATCGCAAAAAAAAATTTATATATATACTATATATATATAATATATATACCATCATATATATATTATATATATCACCGATCTCTATGATTTTTTGACACAACAATATATACTATATACGTAAGCAATCGGTGAAATTTGAAGCTTATAGCTGTTAAAATGGGGTAGAAATTGCGAAACGTTTCTTATCTGAACAATCGGTTGTGGGGGATATATACTATATATATGACCGATCTCATAAATTTTTTCAGGCAACAGTATGTGCAATATACGAAGGTATATGGTAAAGTTTGAAGCTTCAATCTGTTAAATTGAGTAAGATATTACAAAAATCCTCTTTTTCTGAAAAATCGGTTGTATGGAGGATATATGCTATAGTGGTCCGATCCGGCCGGTTCCGACAAATGTCTAATCGGACGCCCAAATACACCTGCTCACCAAATTTTATCAAGATATCTCAAAAATTGAGGGACTAGTTTGCATACAAACAGACAGACGGACAGACGGACCGACGGACATGGCTAAATCAACTCAGCTCTTCAACCTGATTATTTCGGTATACTTAATGGTGGGTCTATCTATTTTCCTTTAAGGACTTACAATTTTGGGTTTCGTGACGAAATTAATATACCATTTCATTTTCATGAAAGGTATAATAAAAATTGTACGTCACTTACTTAACAATGTAGTATATGCATAATCTCTAACTGTTATTTATAATACTCAACTGAAAAAGTGCGATAATTCATTACCAAAGACGGATAAAGCGATGAAACTTGGTAGGTGCGTTGACCTTATGACGCAAAATAGACAATTAGTAAAATTTTGGACAATGGGCGTGGCACCGCCCACTTTTAAAAGAAGGTAATTTAAAAGTTTCGCAAGCTGTAACTTCGCAGTCGTTGTAGATATCATGATGAAATTTGGCAGGCACATTACTCCTATTACTATTCCTGTGCAAAATCGGATGACGAACACGCCAACTTAAAAAAAAAAAGTTTTTTAAAGTCAAATTTTAACAAAAAATTTAATATCTTTACAGTATACAAGTAAATTATGTCAACATTCAACTCCAGTAATGATATGGTGCAAAAAAATACAAAAATAAAAGAAGATTTCAAAATGGGCGTGGCTCCGCCCTTTTTCATTTAATTTGTCTATAATACTTTTAAGGCCATAGGTCGAACAAATATTTATCAATCCTTGTGAAATTTGGTAGGTGCATAGATTCTATGACGATAACTGTTTTCTGTGAAAATGGGCGAAATCGGTTGAAGCCACGCCCAGTTTTTATACACAGTCGACCGTCTGTCCTTCCGCTCGGCCGTTAACACGATAACTTGAACAGAAATCGATATATCTTTACTAAACTTAGTTCACGTACTTATCTGAACTCACTTTATCTTGGTATAAAAAATGGCCGAAATCCGACCATGACCTCGCCCACTTTTTCGATATCGAAAATTACGAAAAATGAAAAAAATGCCATAATTCTGTACCAAATATGAAAAAAGAGATGAAACATGGTAATTGTATTGGTTTATTGACGCAAAATATAACTTTAGAAAAAACTTTGTAAAATGGGTGTGACACCTACCATATTAATTAGAAGAAAATGAAAAAGTTATGCAGGGCGAATTCAAAAGCCCTTGGAATCTTGGCAGGAATACTGTTCGTGGTATGACATATATAAATAAATTAGCGGTACCCGAGAGATGATGTTCTAGGTTACCCTGGTCAACATTTTGGTCGATATCTCGAAAACGTCTTCACATATACAACTAAGGGCCACTCCCTTTTAAAACCCTCATTAATACCTTTAACTTGATGCCCATATCGTACAAACACATTCCAGAGTCACCCCTGGTCCACCCTTATTGCAATATCTCGAAAAGGCGTCCACCTATAGAACTAAGGCCCACTACGTTTTAAATAATCATTAACACCTTTCATTTGGTACTCATATCGTACAACACACATTCTACAGTCACCCCTGGTCCACCTTTATGGCGATATCCTGAAATTGTGTCCACCTATAGAACTATGGCGCACGCCCTTTTAAAATACTCTTTAGTACCTTCCATTTGAAACCTATGTCATAGAAACACGTTCCAGGGTTTCCCTAGGTTCATTTTGCTAAATGGTGATTTTCCCTTATTTTGTCTCCAAAGCTCTCAGCTGAGTATGTAATGTTCCGTTACACTCGAACTTAGCCTTCCTTACTTGTTATACAATTACATACATATTTACTTATTATTTGTTATATTTAATTTAATTTATTATTCTTAATGTTAAATTTTTATAGCTCATGCTATTTGTTAAAAAATGTACCTATATACTTTGTACTTTCGTACTTGAATTACAATACTATAATTACATCTTAGTAAGCAATGTTTTTCCTGAATGACTTTTGTACAAAATTAATAAGATTTTTCAGTCAATAAAATTCATTCACTGCGTTTAAACAAATCGTTTTTCATCAGGTTATGGGCCCAGACCAGTTCCAGTTCCAGTTGCAAATAAAATCGCGCATTTTTATAATGGCTTCGTCACTTTATTCGATCGACAAATTGGATGACTCGAATTATGACTCCTGGTGCGTTCAAATGCGCAGCGTTTTGGTACATGGCGGTTTTTGGAGAGTGGTCAATGGACAGACCAAATTAGAAGATTCAATGACGGCTGATGAGAAAACGGCGTGGGAGTTGCTGGACGAGAAAGCATTGGCAACAATTGTTTTAAGCGTGAAATCTAATCAGTTGCTACATTTAAAAGAAGCGAAGACATCGGCGCAGGCGTGGGAACAGCTTCATAATGTGTATAAACCTAGAGGGCCAGTACAAAAGGTGGCATTATATAAGCAGTTGCTGAACCTACGTATGCGGGAAGGCGAAGGTATGTCAAGTTATTTGAATTCGTTTGCGGAGGTTACAGGGAAATTGTCCGAAACTGGTATTGACTAACAAGAAGAGCTTCAAACGATCATTTTGCTAGCTAGTCTACCAAGGGAGTTTGAAAATTTTGCAATTGCCATCGAAACGCGCGATGAACTTCCTAAGTATAACGTGCTTAAGGTTAAACTTTTGGAAGAAGCGGAAAGAAGAGGTCAACATGCTGATATTCAAGTTGAAAATAGTCAGCAGGGCTTTGGTACTAGCAATGCAGCAAAGAAACATCAGAAATCGGCGAAAGAAAAGTCCCATTTTACTGGTAAGTGTGGAAAAAAAGGCCACTATGCGAACAAATGTGAGAAAGGTAAGAAAGGGGAACAATCCTCATTTTCTATGGTTGGTGTTGCAGAAACAAAAGCTCTTGATAAGACATCATGGTATCTTGATAGTGGTGCCACATCTCATATGTGCAATAACAAAACCTTATTTTCTAAGTTAACAGATCATAAGGAGAAAATAATGCTAGCAGGGGATGCGTACATAGAGACTCAGGACAAAGGCGAAGTAAAATTGTTTTACAAGCAAAGAGAGATAGTTTTGAAAAATGTTCTTTATTCACCAAAGCTCAAGGCGAATTTCACATCGGTGAGTAAAGCGGTTCAGCATGGTTTGATAGTAATTTTTTCGTCCGATCATGTAGTCCTGAAGAATGCAGCAAATGCGGTTATACTCAAAGCTATGAGACAAGAAAATTTGTTTGTGATCTCAAGTGAAACAGAGCGTTTGTTCACCATTACGGGTGAGCGAGAAATATGGCATAACAGATACGGTCATTTAAACTATCAAAGTTTAAGTCAGTTAGTTCAGCATGATATGGTTCGTGGAATGCCATCAATTAAAAGCAGCGAACATGCATGGTAAGCAAAATACATACTTTGCCATTCTCAAGTTCTGAGAGTCGTGCTACAGAGTTATTGGATCTGATTCATAGCGACGTATGCGGCCCTATCAATGTAAGCTCACTAGGTGGCTCCAGATATTTCCTTACTTTTATCGATGATAATTCAAGGCAGATATTTGTATATTTTTTGAAGGCTAAGTCAGAAGTTTTTGACAAGTTCAAGGTTTTCAAGCAACAGGTGGAACGACAAACTGGACGTAACATTAAGGTGTTACGCAGTGATAATGGCCGCGAATATGTGAATGGAGAGTTTACAGATTATTTGCAGCAACACGGTATTCGTCGGGAGTTGTCGGTTCCATATACACCGCAACAAAATGGTGTCGCCGAACGTGCAAATCGCACTTTGTTTGAAATAGCGCGTTCAATGCTGTTTCATGCTGGCCTCAGCTCGAAGTTGTAGGTGGAAGCAGTTGCGACTGCAGCATGCATTAGAAACAGGTGTCCATCAAAAGCTATTGGTAACAAAACCCCGTATGAAATTTGGAACGCAAGAAAACCTTATGTTGGTCATTTGCGCATATTTGGCTCAAAGGCTGTTGCTTTGAACAAAGTCCATAAGGGAAAATTTGATGCTAAAGGTGAGAATTTGTTAATGGTGGGTTTTTCCATGGTATCTAAAGCGTATCGACTGTATAATGCTAAAACGCAGAAGGTAATTGAGAGTCGAGATGTTCTATTTAATGAGAATATGCAAAAAGAGGCAGCTAATGACAGTTTCCAATTTTATATTGAGACCGCCGAATTTCAAAGTCCGAATCAAAAAGAAGAGAGCCAAGGTGAAGGTATTTCTGATGGTGTTGAAAGTGAGTGTGAAAATGTCCAAGAAGAAAATTTTGACACAGAGGAAGAAGACGAAGAAAGTGAGGAAGGTAGTGGTACTCCAAAAATTGGTCCAGGTAGACCAAGACTTATTCGTGGTAATAGAAACAGTATAATATTCTGAGTAGTGCAGTAAATGAAGATATTCCACAGACCTACGCAGAGGCTATTTCGAGCACAAAATGTGAAGAATGGAAGCAAGCAATGCAAGTTGAATTAACGGCACTTGAAAAAAATGGAACATGGACACAAGTTGAATTGCCACCAGGTGAGTCAGTAATTGGTTCTAAATGGGTTTACACCATTAACCGAGATAAGGACGGCAATATTGTAAGATATAAGGCGCGATTGGTAGCCAAAGGATGTTCTCAAATATGGGGTGTAAATTATAATGAAACATTTGCGCGTGTATGTAGATTTGAAACCATTCGATTGATTTTTGCTATCGCTGTAGAGCTAAAATTATATATGCATCAAATTGATGTGACCACGGCGTATTTTAATAGCGACTTACGAGATACTGTTTTTATCAAACAACCGGAAGGTTTTGTTTGCGGCGATAATCCTCGTAATGTGTTGAAACTGGACACCACTCTGCGTGAGATCGGCTTTATTCCTTGCAACAATGAGCCGTGTTTATATCGACAACACGGAAATCAAAATTTGAATCTAATTTTGGTTTATGTAGATGACATTATCATCGCAAGTCAAACGAAAAAAGACTTGTTACATATTAAAAAAAATATTACCGAGAGATTCAAAAGCGTAGACGGTGGTCCTCTAAATTCGTTTTTGGGAATGGACATTCAACGTGAAGGTGAGCGTGGTAATATAGCGGTAAGCCAGACATATATAAAGGAACTGTTAAAAGAGCATGGTATTGAGAGCTGTAGATCTGCAGCGACACCGCTTGACGCTGGATATCAAGTTGTGTGCAATAACGATACATGTAAGAAGGTATATTTAAAGACTTATCAATCTTCGGTGGGTGCGTTGATGTGGCTAGGACTTACAACAAGACCTGATATTTTGCATTCAGTTGCGAAGCTTGCACAGCGTTGTACAAATCCACATATTGAGCATATGGCAGGAGTGAAACATGTTTTGAGATATTTGGCCACAACAATCGACAAAAAGTTAACCTATGAAGCTACTGGAAAGGCTTTGATAGGTTATGTGGATGCTGACTGGGGTGGTGATCAGTCTGATCGCAAGTCATATACGGGTTACGTTTTTTGTTTAGCAAATGGCCCAATTTCATGGAAGTCAGAAAAGCAGCACAGTGTAGCTCTTAGTAGCACGGAAGCGGAGTATATGGCGCTATCATCAGCAGTCAAAGAAGCGATTCATTTGAGGAGATTAATCATAGAAATCGGATGTGGCGAAGAAAGTACACCAACAACAATTTTGAATGATAATCTTAGCGCTCAGCAACTAGCAAAGAATCCAGTACATCACGCACGTAGCAAGCACATAAATATCAGATATCATTTCATTAGAGAAATCATAAAGAAAGGCGATGTTTGTTTGAACTATCTTTCGACTCATTCTATGTTAGCAGATATTTTCACAAAAAATTTGTCAAAAGGAAAACATTTACAATTTGTACAATTATTAAATTTAAAATAATTATTGTTTTGAGGAAGGGTGTTAAAAAATGTACCTACATATATACTTTGTACTTTCGTACTTGAATTACAATACTATAATTACATCTTAGTAAGCAATGTTTTTCCTGAATGACTTTTGTACAAAATTAATAAGATTTTTTCAGTCAATAAAATTCATTCACTGCGTTTAAACAAATCGTTTTTCATCACTATTCATGACTAGCACTGTTAAATAATTTGTCAAATTGTTGTGCTAGGAACAAATTTTCAAATAAATACAAATACAAATACAAAACCGGGCGTCATAATTTTTTAAAATTTTAATATTTTTCAAAATAATGAATTATATTAATGTTAAATTGCGTTCAAATTAAGACAAACTTTGGGATTTTAGCGTTCGAAATGTGTGCATTAGCAAAAGAATGCTACGGATTATGAATAACTTATTATTTTATAAGTGTTTTCTTTGTACAAAATTATAATTTTATATAAAACTTTAGAAAACGATCTTTTCTTTTTCAATAAAAATTTTATTCTGCAGGCAAATTTCAAAAAAAAAAACTGATCAGTTTTGTCAGGGATATAATTTAAACGTTTAGTTTTTTCCAAAGGCCTCAAAAGAGCCAGATAGTTCCCTAGGGCGTTTAAATTGTACTAATCGATTCGGCAATTGCTCAGGATGAGCAAAATTAATATTCCGACTTGGAGTCATAAAACCATTTCCTGATGTCCTTTGCTTATAAAATGATGACCCTGGACCCACTTCCATTTGCTGCGGTTTATTTTTAAAATTTGAACCTGATAACGGACTACGTTTACTCGGAGTTACAGATGGACGGAAATTGTTAGTTTTTATCATAATATTACCTATAGAAAAAGTGTTTGCCAAGTCGTACCGTTTATGATTCGATTCTAATTCCTTAGCAATGGCTAATGCAGTAGGGAGGTCCTTTGGCCTTGATGAAAAAAGGATATCACATAAAGGACGACGGAGCCCACAGATGAAAACACGTAGCGCGTTTTCTCTGGCTTTTTCATTTAGCGCATCTATTACTTCTTTATTGTCACTGTAAGTCATTATATGCTTGTTAATTATCAGAATTAAATGCTCCGCAACATTATCATAATACTCTGCTATAGATAGACTACCCTGCCTAAGGATACTCCTTTCATTTTCTAGAACATATGTCGGTCTTTTAACTGCGTACGTCTGATCCAGCCTTTCAATGATCGCTTCAAAATTTAAAACAGTATTGAAAGATGACAACGTCATGTTGGCGCAACCAATAATTTTATTTCTAAGTATACCTAGAGCTACGTAATCCTTTAAAAAAAAAACTATAAAAACAATTTTAATATGTGCGCAGTACTCTAGAATGGTTTTAACAAAAAAAAATCATTCAAAATCGTATATAAATAAAAGGATAGTATCTTCTTTTCAACGATAGGACTTTTTATGCCCTCGTAATAAATTCAAATATTTAAACCAATTAGCCACATCAATTTTGATATCTACTTGCAGTTTATATTTTATTTTTAAATATAGGTACTTGATCGATTAAAAGATTATTGGATTGAAGGATATAAATTGATGATGTAAGTTGATTGTATTATTTTCTTTTCCTACCGTTAAAGACTAACCTGTCTGGAATATATTTTCCTTTCCCTGTAAGAATCGGCAAATGTTTTTCAGGATTCGAGCGCTGCCTTACTTTTATCTCCGTTAAGAATTGCTTGTTGTTTAGGGATTATGAATGATGCGGCGTATAGGATCTTATGATCCTTTTGCACGTTCAAAATTAATGGAGTTATTTTATTTCACTTTTTAAAGAGTTTCAATAGAAATATTTAAGATTGTATGATCCTTTTATTGGTCACTATTTTATTTTTCACAAAGCGGAATCAACGGGGCTTCACATCTAGGGTTTTATAATCCTTTGAAAAGCAAACTTTAAGACATCCCCACGTTGGGCGCCAAATAATAATTTTATATAAAACTTTAGAAAACGATCTTTTCTTGTTCAATAACAATTTTATACTGCAGGCAAATTTCAAAAATTTTCATTCTACATTTTCAAACTCATCAAAAATCTCAAAGAAAACTCTTTCACACCAAAGCCATACAGTAGAATAGCTTAACTTACAAAATATCGACGGCTGAGTGGAATATCACCCTGTTTCGGCTGCCAGTTCGAAAACGCAATTCGGTTGAAAACGCCTTATCTCAGTAATTTTTTCATCAACGTCCCAGCTAATGTCAAATTGTATTGAGTTCAAACTCAGACTGGGCGTTTTTAAAACAATTAGAGTGCTTTTGAAAAAAGCTCTAAAATAGTGTGTTATTTAAACTTTCTCTGAGATAAGGCGTTTTCGAAACGACAGTCGAAACAGGGTGATATTCCAGTCAGCAGTCGATATGATATGATGATAGTATGATTTGCTGTTACAGTATGACTTAGGGCACGATTTCTTTTGATATGGCACACATAGAAACAAAAACTGTATAATCCAAAAATCAATTTCCAAAAATTTTCTTCTCGATGATTATCACCGTCAATAAAAAAACTATCGGCATGCCTGTTTTTGTAAAAATATAGTTATTTTTATGCTATAAATTAGCATTAAAGATAAGGCTAGTTGGACCGTAAGTTGATTCTTTTTGGTTTAGGGTGGGATATGATTAGATATCATATGCCATGGTACGATATAATATGGAATAATATGGAAGGGCATAAGGCATGTCTTAATTCATATTGCCATCTATATCTAAATCTTATAAAATAAAGTCGCTAAATGCCATGTATGCACATAACTTCACACAGAATACTCCGATTTTAAAACGGTTTTTTGCATTTGAAAGCTTAGCTACGTGAGATGGTACAGTTAATATAATTTGAAGATATATATTATAGCGGCGTGGAAAATTGCCAAAATGTAGCAAAAAATCATAAAATTTGTGTTTACACAGCTATAACTCATAAACGGATGGATGGATTTCAAAAATTCTACTTTTCATTAAAACTTTGAAATATTTACCTTCGATCTGCATAAAAAAAATACTTGATTCCTTTCTTATATCAGCCAAATTGTTTAAACAAAGGTAACATTTTTATCAAAAAATGCGTATGTGTGTTTGTTCGCTGTGAACTGTCCGCGCTAATTGCTTTTGAGTGAGGCTTGATGCGACACATACATACGTACATATATAGCATTCGCTGCGTTATTTAACTTCGGGCGTAGGTTTATAGGTATGTATGGATGTACATAACTATATAGTATAAAACAAAGTCGCTTTTTCTGTCCCTATGTCCCTTTGAATGCGTAAACCTTTAAAAATACGCAACGGATTTTGATGCGCTTTTTTTTAATAGATAAAGAGTGATTGAAGAGGAAGTAACGGATGAACATATTTGGCTGAAAATTGGTGGAGGGGTAGCTTAGAACCAGGAGACAGGCATAGGCTAATTTTTATCCCGTTCTGGATAGGGTCTTGAGATCAAAACGTGGACGTGGGTAATCCTGGGATATGTTTGTACAATATGGGTATCAAATGGAAGCTGTTTATGAGTACTTTGATACGGGGTATTTTTCGTACCCGCGGGTGACTAGGGTCTCGAGATATAAGCGAAAACGTGGACGCTGGTACCCCTAGAATGAGTTTATACAATATGGATAACAAATGAAAGCTGTTGATGAGTGTTTTAGTAGAGGGTAATTTGCATACCCCTGGGTTACTGGGGTCTCCAGATATAGGCCAAAACGTGGGCCCGTGTACCCCTAGACAGAGTTTATACAATATGGATATCAAATGAAAGCTGTTGATGAGTGCTTTAGTAAAGGGTAGTTTTCATACATATTGGTGACTAGGGTCTCGAGATATAGGCCAAAACGTGAACCCGGGTATCCCTAGAATGTGTTTATACAATATGGATAACAAATGAAAGCTGTTGATGAGTGCTTTAGTACAGGGTAAGTTTCATACCTATTTGTTACTAGGGTCTCGAGATATTGGCCAAAACGTGGGCCCGTGTACCCCTGATATGGATATCAAATGAAAGCTGTTGATGAGTGCTTTAGTACAGGGTAAGTTTAATACCTAATTGTTACTATGGTCTCGAAATATATGCCAAAACGTGAACCCGGGTACCCCTAGAATGTGTTTATACAATATGTATAACAAATGAAAGCTGTTGATGAGTGCTTTAGTACAGGGTAAGTTTCATACCTATTTGTTACTAGGGTCTCGAGATATATGCCAAAACTTGGATCAGGGTAACACTAGGATGTGTTTTTACATTATGGGTATCAAATTGAAGCTGTTGATGTGTGTTTTAGTAGAGGGTAATTTGCATACCCCTGGGTTACTGGGGTCTCCAGATATAGGCCAAAACGTGGGCCCGTGTACCCCTAGACAGAGTTTATACAATATGGATAACAAATGAAAGCTGTTGATGAGTGCTTTAGTACAGGGTAAGTTTCATACCTATTTGTTACTAGGGTCTCGAGATATATGCCAAAACTTGGATCAGGGTAACACTAGGATGTGTTTTTACATTATGGGTATCAAATTGAAGCTGTTGATGTGTGCTTTAGTACAGGGTAGTTTTCATACCTACTGGTGATTATTGTCTCGATATATATGCCAAAACGTGGACCCGGATACCCCTAGAATGTGTGTGTAATTTGGATATCAAATGAAAGCTGTTGCTGAGAGCTTTAAAGTAATTTTCATTGTGATATTCGATTTAGTCGCATCAACCTGGCAATACTGATAAATATGCATGCGAAGCCGAAATAAAGACATGACTTAATAATAATACCCACATACCTATTTACATACGTACTATTCGATTTGCCTGAAATTTGGTATATAAATTTGCCTATATTAGTACTTACGATCCTTTTTTCCGGGAAGTAGACTAGAGACGGACTGGGACTGAAACTCGGAGTGGGGCTGGGACTCGGAATGGGACTGAAACAAAATAGATACCACCCTCTTGGACTGGCAATAAATGATGAAGAAGAATGAGAAGAATTTGAGATAAGAGAAAAGAGGGAAGGAGGAGGAGACTGAGGAAGAGATAGAGTGAGAGGAAGATAGAGATAGATGAAGCGAAAAAGACGGAGGGAAGAGTGAATAAAAGGATTAAGAAAAAGTGAAGAGGGGGAGGGCAGAGTTAGATGGAAAAAGCGTATTAAAATGTATGCAGATAAACCAATTTAGGGCAGAACAATGTCTGCCGGGTCTGCTAGTATAATATATGATGAAATAGGAATGATATGGAGCAACACGCCGTGTTGTTGTTGTTGTTGTTGTAGCGATTAGTTACTCCCCGAAGGCTTTGGGGAGTGTTATCGATGTGATGGTCCTTTGTCGGATACAGATCCGATACGCTCCGGTAACACAGCACCATTAAGGTGTTGGCCCGACCATCTCGGGAACGATTTATATGGCCACATTAAACCTTCAGGCCCCCCGCCGTAAAACAGCGTAATAAGTTATGATTAAATATGGTGCATGATGTGATATCATTTCGTTGCAATATAGGTACATCAAGTATTTCATCAATATAGCTGGCAAAAAAATTAAACAACGGTTGTTTCTCTTTAAAAAGTAGTTTTTCAATTCATTGTTATTTTATAAGGGCCAATATTCCTTTCGAACCAAAACTAAACTTTTCACACATGATCGAGGGACACCCTGTGTCGAAAGGCATTTAAATGCAAATCAAAAATAAACTATACGAGCTGCACTATATGTTTGTTCCGAAAAATGGATCTGTGTTTTTGTTTCCAAACTTCAGTATAAGCTCAAGCATGGTATAAATCATGATACAAAAAAGAAGGTACATACTTAAGTTCCACTCAAAATTTTTTGACGTATTTGGGGATTTTTGAAGTTTCATAACGTTTGTTGTTTTGCCAGAAGCGTGGCGAAATTGTGATTTTTCGAGATGGAAATTTCCTTTAGGATGAAAACGCAATGGTCATCTGAGACAATAATAATATGCTTTAGCACAATTTATGTGCATATATATCGATTGAGAATACAGTAAAACATGCAATTTCATTGAAAAATAGTGGATAATGACTCATACATTGGTTAATGACTAATATCTTTATGGCAGCTTGACCCCTAGACAGAAAATAAAATACACGAAAAATCCTGTTGTTCTAGCATGGCCCTATTATCATGCCCCTACAGTAGATATTTCTCAAGGCATGTTCAGAAAAAGTGTACCTCCAAAGTCTGCACATCTATGTCAATGCTAAAAGGGCACATAATGTGTATAGATAGGCGG
The DNA here is from genome assembly GCF_040869045.1 of Eurosta solidaginis. Classification (NCBI taxonomy): domain Eukaryota; kingdom Metazoa; phylum Arthropoda; class Insecta; order Diptera; family Tephritidae; genus Eurosta; species Eurosta solidaginis. The sequence goes on along the minus strand of NC_090320.1, from coordinate 8,167,602 downwards.
GGCTACCCCAAGGTGACCCCTGGTACAACGAGCAATAACTAGTGGCTAACCTGCAGAGCTACAGGGTAATGTTCTCCCTAAAAAATTATTTAACAATTCCCTCCTAAAGTGCAACGATTGAATTATACAATAAATAAAAAAATAAAAAATGTGGACTTGTAGCCAATTTATCAAGAAATTGCAGGGTCGGTTTATAAGGACTTCCTTTGAGCAAGCAATTGACGAACGTGTATGTTTTGTCAAAATGTTCTAAACAAACGTACGGACACTTAAGAAGGCTACTTCTTCGGGATTCAAGGGGTTGTGTAGCGCAATATATAGCTTCTCCAACCCAATTGTCGACCTCACCTTCGAGCGGCGAATCCCGTTTCATTAACAGACGAGGCTCTGGCGACCCCAAGCTCCTCATGGAACTTGGGGGTGGGGAGGGAGAGATGGCCTGAAGGTTCAATTTGGCCATATAAATCGTTCCCGAGATGGTCGGACCAGCACCTTAATGGTGCTGTTACCGGAGCGTATCGGATCTGTATCCGACAAAGGACCATCACATCGATAATACTCCCCAAAGCCTTCGGGGAGTAACCTAATCGCTACAACAACAACAACAAGGCTACTTCTTCCCTTGATTTGCATACTTCGATCCATGTTTCTTCCACCAAAACAATTTTCGAGAGCTCGAAAAACTTATTAAAAACCTCCTTTTCTAGGCCTATATTTCGTATTACAATATTTCCAAGACATGGGGCACATTTTTTTCTTTTTTATTTAAAATAACTATGAAAGTAATTTGTCGTATTCGTTAATATGAGATCCATCAAAATAAGAAAAATTCGTAACATTTTTCAATCTGGTAGCTTGTTTTTGGTGTCATTGTCCCCGCAAAAGTCAAGTGGCTAACGTCACACTAAATGGAACTACCTCCATTTTTTGTATCATGGGTATAAATATGACAACGTAAAACCGGTCAGAACCGAAATGATATTTAAAAAAATGTCTAAATTCTCACTGCTCTCACATTTTTATTTTCTTATTTTGGTGTTGTTTTCATAACAAAAATATAACAAACTGTAATATATTTGGCAATCCTATACGACAGCATGACACTCTTAATACACGTCCAAAAATATCAAGAGAGATCCAGGATCGCGAATCCGAAAGCGGAGGTAAAAAATATTGGATCTGTCAAGAGATATTTGCAAAAGAAATTTTGAAAATTTTTCACGTGGTTTTTGTAATTGTGATGACTTTGTGGTACCCACAAAAAAAATTGTGAACATAAGTGTTTTTCGCTATATAGTTTTGATCTCCAAACCGGTGTTGCAACAACCCAATGTAATTTTTTATAAGCGCGGCCAAAGGCCGCCAATGCAAGGTGTGCTGCGCAAAAATACTATGGATTCCACCCTCGGTTTCAGAGCACTCCGGGGTCATTTTTCGGTATTTCGTTAATATCTTTTGAACGATCTAAAATTTTTATTTTCCGCCTGCGGATTATTGTTGTCGAGGTCAATACGAGTCTTTTGACACCTCTCTCTTGGACGCGTATTACCGCTGTCATGCTGTCGAATAGAATTACCATATATTTTTGCGTTCTAACATTAATATTGTTACGAATATTAGCAACACTAAGGGGTATTGCCATCTCTAAGCCACACATATGTACGTACACGCAGCGGAGAAGAGATGCACAAACACATGCAGATATCTTATCTGAGATGCTCCCAAAAGTATGCAATTGTAATTGTGGAAGTGTCGCTCCTAAATACACGCGCATCTGAGAAGCTATACACGTGCATCTGTATTTATAATTATATGGCAGTAGCTAAGTAAATTCTGGAAGCGCCTAGAAAATGCAACGAGGAAATCACAGAGTATAAAAGCACCAACGGTAGAGGCGCAGTAAGCAGTTTCAGTTAAGCACGCTATCTGTCGGGCAATATATCAGTTTCATTTAAGCTATCAGTCAGTTTGGTTATTAAGCAAGCTAGTTGCAAAGTATAAGTGTTATTGTGAAGTACTTTAATAAAGGCCATTTTTCCATTATTCAATATTGGAGTTATTTATTCAACAGTTTAGCGATACGAACGTTAGCAGAAGATTGCAAATAAGGGGAATTGCAGTAAATTCGTTACAATTGGTTTCAGAAGAGGAATTGTTGAATAAATTCCGAAGACTTCGAATACAACTTGGATATGCCAAAGTTAAGTGAATTGAAGATCCAGCAACTGAAGGAGTTGGAGAGCCGTAGATTGAATACAACCGGCATTAAACTAGAACTTCAGGAACGACTACGACAGGCAATGGAATTAGAAGGAATTAGAGGAATCCGCCTCGGCACATTTCATTCCCGCCGGGAGAATTCCCGAAATCCGGCCCCACTTCCCGGCGGAGGCCGCGAGCTTAGCGAGGGAACGCGACCTTATAAGACAGCTTGATCTAGGCGACCCCCAAATAAGGGATATAAACCAACGCATCAGATTGCTTGTGGACGAATACAAGCGGGCGAAATGGGAAGAGCACCTAAGAGGTTGTAACCTCTCTACCGGTGTAGGTAAACTTTGGTCCACCGTAAAGTCCCTATCGAATCCGACTAAGCACAAAGACAAAGTTTCCATCGCCTTTGGCGATAAGGTGCTGTCAGATGCGGAAAAATGCGCGAGCGCTTTCTGCCGACAATATCTAATGCATCCTACGGTCGACAAAGATAGACGGAGAGCCAATAGACACGCACATAAACACAAATTCAGCGCGTCACCAATCACCATCACCGCTAGAGAGGTTGAGGACGCCATTGGTCGCGCTAAACCATCCAAAGCAGTGGGCCCAGACGGCATAGCCATGCCGATGCTTAAAAACCTAGGGAAAGAGGGTTTCAAATATTTAGCGCATGTCTTCAACCTGTCTCTCTCCACCTTTGCCATACCCGAGAAATGGAAAATGGCCAAGGTGGTCCCGCTACTAAAGCCTGGGAAACCAGCTAACGTAGGTGAGTCATATCGTCCGATATCTCTCCTATCGCCATTGGCAAAGACGCTTGAAGCCATTTTGCTCCCTTATTTCCAAGCACATTTGCAGCTAGCCCCTCATCAGCATGGCTTCAGAAAACTTTATAGCACTACCTCCGCGCTAAATGTCATTAGCACCCAGATAAATTGCGGTTTGAATCAATACCCCCACCATAGAACAGTACCCGTAGCGCTAGACCTATCAAAAGCCTTTGATACGGTCAACCATGGCTCATTACTGCAAGACCTGGAAGGGTCTACCCTTCCCCCATGTCTTAAAAGGTGGACCGCAAATTATCTGGGTGGTCGGCAGGCATCGGTCCAATTCAGAAACGAAACATCAAAACCAAGGAGAATTAAACAAGGGGTGCCACAGGGTGGTGTCCTATCCCCACTTTTGTTTAATTTCTACATATCTAAGCTACCTTCACCACCGGAAGGAGTCACAATCGTTTCCTACGCCGATGACTGCACAATAATGGCCACAGGCCCAGGCCCAGAGATCGATGAGCTATGCAATAAAATAAACGGCTATCTCCCTGATCTCTCCAGTTTTTTCGCCTCGCGAAACCTGGCATTGTCACCGACTAAATCTTCCGCGACCTTATTTACAACATGGACGCCCCAAATGTCGACCATATTGAACATCCACGTCGATGGCACTACGCTACCGACTGTCCTACACCCCAAGATCTTGGGTGTGACGTTTGATCAGGATCTACATTTTGGTGCGCACGCAACCGCAATTGTTCCGAGAATTCAGAGCCGTAATAAAATCCTCAAATCCCTTGCTGGCAGTACCTGGGGAAAAGATAAAGAAACGCTCATGACCACATACAAAGCAATTAACCAGCCGATTACGTGCTACGCGTCACCCATATGGTCGCCAAGCCTAAAAACTACCCACTGGAAGAAACTACAGGCCTGCCAAAATACTGCTCTCAGAATCGCCACGGGCTGTCTTCTTATGTCCCCAGAACACCATCTGCATAATGAGGCGAGAATACTCCCCATCAGGGAGAGAAATGAGATGCTGACCAAAAAGTTTCTGTTGAATACCCAGAAACCTGGGCATCCCAACAGACATCTGATTGACGAACCAGAACCGCCTAGGGGCCTAAGGAGTCATCTCCGTAAGCATTTTGAGGAAATACGGCACCTGAGAACCCAGCCGTATGAAGCGAAAAAACACAAGCAGGTCCTTGGTGAACTCCATAGACAGCCGTCGGACCTTTATGTCGGGAATTGCCCGGTGAATCCAGTACTTGAAGAAAAATATCCAGAACTCGCGGAAGAGGAACGCATACTCCCCAGGGAAACGCGTGTCACTCTTGCTCAACTTCGTTCTGGATACTGTAACAGGTTAAACTCTTACCTATTCAGAATCAACCCCGACATACAAAATGTATGCCCCGCTTGCAATGTGTCCCCACATGACACCAACCATCTCTTTAATTGTAATGTGGAACCAACGCCTCTAACACCCCTTTCCTTATGGTCCACCCCTGTTGAAACGGCAAGTTTCCTTGGACTCCCGTTAGAGGATATTGATGACAATTTGTGATCGGTCGCGGCTATTAGGTGGGACGAGCATTGCTACAACAACAACAACAACAACAGAAGGAATTGACGTGGAAGAGTATGACTTTCATCTTGATGGCGAGGAAACAAGAAACATCGCAGACAGTTACCAGCACAGACTTCAACATGATATTGGCTGCAATATCTGCACAAACATCGACAGTAACATCAATGTCGTCGAAAATTGCATCCCAACTGGAAGAACAGAAAACATACATATATGGCATCACAATTGGAGATACAAGAAACGCGCATTTCAGAAATGGCGTCACAAATATCCACAAATATGACATCACAACTGGAAGAGCAGAAGACACGCATAACATCCAAGATGGAAGAACAAGAGGAGCGCTTATCATTGCAGATGGCACAAATGTCTTCGCAGTTAGAAGCACAGGAAGCAAGGGTAACATCAAAGCTGGAAGCGCAGGATGCAAAAATCGCTCAATTTCAGGCAGAAGTCGATGATTTGAAGGGTCGTATGGAGCAGTTACAACTAAATCGCCCAGCTGTTTCAGCGAGTAATCCAAAGGAAAAAACACCATCCTTTGACGGTTCTGTTCCTTTCCAGGTGTTTAAGATTCAGTTTGAGAAGACCGCAGCAGTGAACAACTGGAGTGCTGAAGATAAAGTTGCTGCACTATTCGTGGCATTGAAAGGATCTGCTGCTGAAATCCTACAGACTGTTCCTGAGGGAGAGCGGACCAACTACGAAACATTGATGAGCGCTCTATAGAGGCGGTACGGAAGCGAACACAGGAAGCAGATACACCAAATAGAGTTGCAAAACTGCTACCAAAAAGCAAATGAGACATTGCAGGAGTTTGCTTCAGATATTGAAAGATTGGCTCATCTTGCGAATACGGACGCACCCGTGGAATACACTGAAAGGGTAAAAATCCAGAGCTTCATAAATGGCATACGAGATGTGGAAACGAAGCGGGCTACATATGCGAATCCAAAACTAACATTTGCTGAAACGGTATCGCATGCACTGACTCAGGAAACAGCCTCACTTTTGAGTAAGCCAGCGTACAAAGCTCATCGCGTGGAAGTGGAAAGGCCAGACTGGGTAGACGCAATTTTGGAAGCATTGAAGGGTAGGCAGCAGAAGAATAATGATGCAGTCAAATGCTTTAAGTGAGAAAATCCAGGGCATATTGCGCGTTATGGCAACACCAACCCTAACAGTTCCAACAATGTGCGTGGTCGTAAACGCAGAACGGGAGGAGATGAGCAACAGCGTGCCAGATGTAAAAATTGAGAGCTAGCTCCAGCTGTTGAATGTCCTGTGATATCTGTCTCGCAAATTGGAAGAAAATCGAGTAGTCTTAACGTCAGAGGAAATGCGGATGGCAAAGAACGTGTACTGACTGTCGATACGGGCGCATCTCATTCCTTGATCCGATCTGATTTGGTCAACAGGAGAGTAAAGCCATTACCTGGAGCAAGGTTTCGTACGGTCACAGGCGAGTATAACAAAGTCCAAGGAGAAGTGGTATGTGAGGTAGTAATTGGAAAGGTCATGGTTCTACACAAATTCATTGTGGCGGAGATTGTTGATGAAGTCATATTGGGAGTGGACTTCTTAGTTGACCATGACATCAGGATCGATATGCGGAGAAAGATTATGCGCTTTAAGAACCAGGATATACCACTTAACTTTAGTTTGGATAAAGGGTTCAGCAGTAATCGGGTACTGGTGGAGAAGACTCGACAAAGACCACGAAAGTCAAAGGTAAAGGTTGATGGATCGAATGGGCCAAATAAAGCGAAATCAAAAGAACCTGCGAGGGAAACACTGGCATTGACAAACCCTAATGGACGCACAAAAACGAAGGAACGAATTTTCCAGAAAGAATGCGAGGGTAGTTTCAAGCCGGGGCGCACTACTGTTGTGAAGCGCATTACTGAAGGAACGATACTGATTATGCGAAGCCGATCCGTCGGCGGCCACCGTGGTGTGATGGTAGCGTGCTCCGCCTACCACACCGGATGCCCTGGGTTCAAACCCCGGGCAAAGCAACATCAAAAATTTTGGAAATAAGGATTTCAATTAGAAGAAAATTTTTCTAAGCGGGGTCGCCCCTCGGCAGTGTTTGGCAAGCGCTCCGGGTGTATTTCTGCCATGAAAAGCTCTCAGTGAAAACTCATCTGCCTTGCAGATGCCGTTCGGAGTCGGCATAAAATCATGTAGGTCCCGTCCGGCCAATTTGTAGGGAAAATCAAGAGCACGACGCAAATTGGAAGAGAGAAGCTCGGCCTTAGATCTCTTCGGAGGTTATCGCGCCTTACATTTATTTTTTTAATCCGTCAATCGCAAGCTCTACGAAGTAGTTCATTGGCCAAACAACAGAGTGTGAGGGAACGGCCCAGGGTAATGAGTAGTAAGATGAAATACAGGTACGAAAAGAACAATAACTCGGAAGGTTTCCGGGAGGGAGATTTGGTACTGTTATACAACCCTCACCGGCGGGAAGGTGTTGCATCCAAATGTTGGTGCAGTTGGGAAGGCCCGTACAAAGTTGTGAAGAAGATCAGTGATACCATCTACCGCATACAAACCATTGGGAAACCACGGAGTAGAAGAGTGGTACATTTGGAGATGCTAGCGGCGTTTAGGTCGGGAGATTTGTCTGATCGGGACGATCAGAGTTAGGTGGAGAGCAGTGTTACGAATATTAGCAACACTAAGGGGTATTGCCATCTCTAAGCCGATGCTAAACAGTGATTTGTACCAGAGAATTTATACACAATGAGAAGGAGTTTTTGCTAGATACCAACTTTTTTGCATGTGAACACGTCTTGCACTTCACCACACACAATCCAATTTCAATGTTAACCAGTTAACAGCAGAAAATTCTCTGTGAACAATTTCAGCTGGTGCATAAATTCTCTGGTTTTTCTCTTAAGATGATTTCTTTGTGGGAATATAGGTATTTAGTAGGATTAATTATATTTAAATTTTATTATTTGTAGCAATATATTTGCATGTTTTATGATTCAATATGAATTTGAATTTAATTAATATAATTTAGAAATTATAAAAAAGTTAAAAAAAGCTTAATTTCAATGGTAAATGGAGGGTTGAAAATTGCCTTGTGGCGTTGCAAATTCGTATATACGGTCTAAGTAGCATATAAGACAACACGAAAATTATAGTAGGTTTGGCGCACCTAATAGGCACTCGTTTAAGGCTGCAAGTACTTCAGGTTCGAGCCTAAATAAAGCTTCTTTTGTTTTTTTTGATGGAAAATCCCATTAAAATATCGAATTATGAATTTTCGGTAGGCAAAAGCCGAAAAGTCGATGTCATTTTGCTTATTATATTTGTTAATTATATAATTTTTTCTGTAATTTGAAATAATATTTCAAGTATACAGTTTTATAGCCCTTTTAATTATACCCTAACAAAGTGCAAATGTCAAGTTCATAGAAAATTCCTCCGATTTTTGGCAATTTTTTCCGTTTTTGACTATTTTGCGTTTCAAATCTTTGATTACTTTATTCTGACCTTATCAACTGACCATATATACATTGCTAGAGGTGCGCTTTTTCGGTCATTTCAGAGATTCGGTTCTTTGGTTCTTTTTGTTCATCTGTTCCTTTTTTTTCAAGCAAATTTGTTCACTGCCGCTCAGACCCACGAAAAAAGTCAACAAGTATAGAGGGGGGCGTGTATGCAGCAATGCTTTGTGTAGGTATATTTAAATGTGTTATGAATAAATAAGTTAATATATATACATATGTATAATTAACTTCAAAAAAAGTTACAAATTTCGGAAGATCGAGGAAGTTGAAAGAGTACAGGCACAAATTGTAAATATGAACATAAATGTAATAATTAGTTTCTTACAAAAGATGTTTTTCATAAATATATACACATATCGCATAAGTGGCATCATCGACATTCGTGCTCACTGTGAATTTTTACGTATGTATGTATGAATTTACAATGTTCGTGAACGAGAAGAGAGAAAGAATAACATTAGGTAAAACGAACTAAAAGAACAAATAGAACCGAAATCGAAGATCTAGTTCACTTGTTCAGCTGAGAGACCCGGTCAAACATCGACAGTAGCATCAATGTCTTCGAAAATTGCATCCCAACTGGAAGAACAGAAAACATACATATATGGCATCACAATTAGAGATACAAGAAACGCGCATTTCAGAAATGGCGTCACAAATATCCACAAATATGTCATCACAACTGGAAGAGCAGAAGACATATATGGCATCCCAACTGGAATCGCAGGAGACACGCATAACATCCAAGATGGAAGAACAAGAGGAGCGCTTATCATTGCAGATGGCACAAATGTCTTCGCAGTTAGAAGCACAGGAAGCAAGGGTAACATCAAAGCTGGAAGCGCAGGATGCAAAAATCGCTCAATTTCAGGCAGAAGTCGATGATTTGAAGGGTCGTATGGAGCAGTTACAACTAAATCGCCCAGCTGTTTCAGCGAGTAATCCAAAGGTAAAAACACCATCCTTTGACGGTTCTATTCCTTTCCAGGTGTTTAAGTTTCAGTTTGAGAAGACCGCAGCAGTGAACAACTGGAGTGCTGAAGATAAAGTTGCTGCACTATTCGTGGCATTGAAAGGATCTGCTGCTGAAATCCTACAGACTGTTCCTGAGGGAGAGCGGAACAACTACGAAACATTGATGAGCGCTCTATAGAGGCGGTACGGAAACGAACACAGGAAGCAGATACACCAAATAGAGTTGCAAAACTGCTACCAAAAAGCAAATGAGACATTGCAGGAGTTTGCTTCAGATATTGAAAGATTGGCTCATCTTGCGAATACGGACGCACCCGTGGAATACACTGAAAGGGTAAAAATCCAGAGCTTCATAAATGGCATACGAGATGTGGAAACGAAGCGGGCTACATATGCGAATCCAAAACTAACATTTGCTGAAACGGTATCGCATGCACTGACTCAGGAAACAGCCTCACTTTTGAGTAAGCCAGCGTACAAAGCTCATCGCGTGGAAGTGGAAAGGCCAGACTGGGTAGACGCAATTTTGGAAGCATTGAAGGGTACGCAGCAGAAGAATAATGATGCAGTCAAATGCTTTAAGTGAGAAAATCCAGGGCATATTGCGCGTTATGGCAACACCAACCCTAACAGTTCCAACAATGTGCGTGGTCGTAAACGCAGAACGGGAGGAGATGAGCAACAGCGTGCCAGATGTAAAAATTGAGAGCTAGCTCCAGCTGTTGAATGTCCTGTGATATCTGTCTCGCAAATTGGAAGAAAATCGAGTAGTCTTAACGTCAGAGGAAATGTGGATGGCAAAGAACGTGTACTGACTGTCGATACGGGCGCATCTCATTCCTTGATCCGATCTGATTTGGTCAACAGGAGAGTAAAGCCATTACCTGGAGCAAGGTTGCGTACGGTCACAGGCGAGTATAACAAAGTCCAAGGAGAAGTGGTATGTGAGGTAGTAATTGGAAAGGTCATGATTCTACACAAATTCATTGTGGCGGAGATTGTTGATGAAGTCATATTGGGAGTGGACTTCTTAGTTGACCATGACATCAGGATCGATATGCGGAGAAAGATTATGCGCTTTAAGAACCAGGATATACCACTTAACTTTAGTTTGGATAAAGGGTTCAGCAGTAATCGGGTACTGGTAGAGAAGACTCGACAAAGACCACGAAAGTCAAAGGTAAAGGTTGATGGATCGAATGGGCCAAATAAAGCGAAATCAAAAGAACCTGCGAGGGAAACACTGGCATTGACAAACCCTAATGGACGTACAAAAACGAAGGAACGAATTTCCCAGAAAGAATGCGAGGGTAGTTTCAAGCCGGGGCGCACTACTGTTGTGAAGCCCACTACTGAAGGAACGATACTGATTATGCGAAGCCGATCCGTCGGCGGCCACCGTGGTGTGATGGTAGCGTGCTCCGCCTACCACATCGGATGCCCTGGGTTCAAACCCCGGGCAAAGCAACATCAAAAATTTTAGAAATAAGGATTTCAATTAGAAGAAAATTTTTCTAAGCGGGGTCGCCCCTCGGCAGTGTTTGGCAAGCGCTCCGGGTGTATTTCTGCCATGAAAAGCTCTCAGTGAAAACTCATCTGCCTTGCAGATGCCGTTCGGAGTCGGCATAAAATCATGTAGGTGCCGTCCGGCCAATTTGTAGGGAAAATCAAGAGCACGACGCAAATTGGAAGAGAGAAGCTCGGCCTTAGATCTCTTCGGAGGTTATCGCGCCTTACATTTATTTTTTTAATCCTTCAATCGCAAGCTCTACGAAGTAGTTCATTGGCCAAACAACAGAGTGTGAGGGAACGGCCCAGGGTAATGAGTAGTAAGATGAAATACAGGTACGAAAAGAACAATAACTCGGAAGGTTTCCGGGAGGGAGATTTGGTACTGTTATACAACCCTCACCGGCGGGAAGGTGTTGCATCCAAATGTTGGTGCAGTTGGGAAGGCCCGTACAAAGTTGTGAAGAAGATCAGTGACACCATCTACCGCATACAAACCATTGGGAAACCACGGAGTAGAAGAGTGGTACATTTGGAGATGCTAGCGGCGTTTAGATCGGGAGAGTTGTCTGATCGGGACGATCAGAGTTAGGTGGAGAGCAGTGTTACGAATATTAGCAACACTAAGGGGTATTGCCATCTCTAAGCCGATGCCAAACAGTGATTTGTACCAGAGAATTTATACACAATGAGAAGGAGTTTTTGCTAGATTCCAACTTTTTTGCATGTGAACACGTCTTGCACTTCACCACACACAATCCAATTTCAATGTTAACCAGTTAACAGCAGAAAATTCTCTGTGAACAATTTCAGCTGGTGTATAAATTCTCTGGTTTTTCTCTTAAGATGATTTCTTTGTGGGAATATAGGTATTTAGTAGGATTAATTATATTTAAATTTTATTATTTGTAGCAATATATTTGCATGTTTTATGATTCAATATGAATTTGAATTTAATTAATATAATTTAGAAATAATAAAAAAGTTAAAAAAAAGCTTAATTTCAATGGTAAATGGAGGGTTGAAATTTGCCTTGTGGCGTTGCAAATTCGTATATACGGTCTAAGTAGCATATAAGACAACACGAAAATTATAGTAGGTTTGGGGCACCTGTTAGGCACTCGTTTAAGGCTGCAAGTACTTCAGGTTCGAGCCTAAATAAAGCTTCTTTTGTTTTTTTTTTTTTTTTTGATGGAAAATCCCATTAAAATATCGAATTATGAATTTTCGGTAGGCAAAAGCCGAAAAGTCGATGTCATTTTGCTTATTATATTTGTTAATTATATAATTTTTTCTGTAATTTGAAATAATATTTCAAGTATACAGTTTTATAGCCCTTTTAATTCTACCCTAACAAAGTGCAAATGTCAAGTTCATAGAAAATTCCTCCGATTTTTGGCAATTTTTTCCGTTTTTGACTATTTTGCGTTTCAAATCTTTGATTTCTTTATTCTGACCTTATCAACTGACCATATATACATTGCTAGAGGTGCGCTTTTTCGGTCATTTCAGAGATTCGGTTCTTTGGTTCTTTTTGTTCATCTGTTCCTTTTTTTTCAAGCAAATTTGTTCACTGCCGCTCAGACCCACGAAAAAAGTCAACAAGTATAGAGGGGGGTGTGTATGCAGCAATGCTTTGTGTAGGTATATTTAAATGTGTTATGAATAAATAAGTTAATATATATACATATGTATAATTAACTTCAAAAAAAGTTACAAATTTCGGAAGATCGAGGAAGTTGAAAGAGTACAGGCACAAATTGTAAATATGAACATAAATGTAATAATTAGTTTCTTACAAAAGATGTTTTTCATAAATATATACACACATATCGCATAAGTGGCATCATCGACATTCGTGCTCACTGTGAATTTTTACGTATGTATGTATGAATTTACAATGTTCGTGAACGAGAAGAGAGAAAGAATAACATTAGGTAAAACGAACTAAAAGAACAAATAGAACCGAAATCGAAGATCTAGTTCACTTGTTCAGCTGAGAGACCCGGTCAATTGAACAAGTTCAGAAAGAACGAAACGACCCAACTCTATACATTGCGCTTGCAAGTGCGAACGACCTCAAAAATATTTCGCTTTTGCTATTTTGTTTATTGGAAAGGTGAAGGCGGCGAGGAAAAAGATTTTTTTCTCCTCATTCGAAACTTCGAAATATCAGAAAAGAAATGGAAATATGAAGTTTTGTATGGTATAGCCTCATGCGTAAAGGGAATGGCATATGTGCGTACGAAAGCCAAAATACTATTTTCATACATTTCACACACGCGCCAATTTTTATGAGTGCCTGGTAATATAAAAATGTTTCTTGCCCAATGATTTACACTTTGAAGACAAGGAAGGAAGATTGGATTTTTTCACAATGTCTTTGAAAAAATAAATTCTATAAGTTTGCTTTTGGACAAGGTGTAGTAGGCGGGAATGGAAGTTTTCGTCTTGGGTTGTAGTAGTTTTGGCCTATATGTACGAGGCCAGACAGAAACTTTGAATGTGTTAGTAAGCGGAATCAAGTCGAAATAAAAATATTGTCTTTAATAATTTGGGAAAAATTTAAACAACGTGACATCAGGACGGACAAGGCGACAGCTGTTTCGATTATACCTTGTAAATCTCTTCAAAGCCTTTTCTCCCGGGAGTGGGAGTCGAACTCGCACCCCTACGATAGTTGAAATGGTTGTAAACGCATTCAGCTACGTCATGCCTGTTGTGAAGTCTTTCCCAATTGCCTTCTTTATGCATATTTTAATCTTTTACACATTGCATACTTCGTATGCAATTATGTGTTAAAGCTATGCTTGGTACGGCGGTTTTCAAAGAAACTTTGGTTTTTGTTGCTGTTTTCGTTCTATTTATAGAACTACAACGAATTAACCAATTTTGTCTGTTTGTATGATTTTTTAACAATCGGGGATTGCCCATATTGCTTTTTTAAATGTATGAAAACATTTATTTGAAGCAATTTTTTTTTTAATTTTATAATTTATTTAATAATTTGGGAAAAATTTAAACAACGTGACATCAGGACGGACAAGGCGACAGCTGTTTCGATTATACCTTGTAAATCTCTTCAAAGCCTTTTCTCCCGGGAGTGGGAGTCGAACTCGCACCCCTACGATAGTTGAAATGGTTGTAAACGCATTCAGCTACGTCATGCCTGTTGTGAAGTCTTTCCCAATTGCCTTCTTTATGCATATTTTAATCTTTTACACATTGCATACTTCGTATGCAATTATGTGTTAAAGCTATGCTTGGTACGGCGGTTTTCAAAGAAACTTTGGTTTTTGTTGCTGTTTTCGTTCTATTTATAGAACTACAACGAATTAACCAATTTTGTCTGTTTGTATGATTTTTTAACAATCGGGGATTGCCCATATTGCTTTTTTAAATGTATGAAAACATTTATTTGAAGCAATTTTTTTTTTTAATTTTATAATTTATTTAATAATTTGGGAAAAATTTAAACAACGTGACATCAGGACGGACAAGGCGACAGCTGTTTCGATTATACCTTGTAAATCTCTTCAAAGCCTTTTCTCCCGGGAGTGGGAGTCGAACTCGCACCCCTACGATAGTTGAAATGGTTGTAAACGCATTCAGCTACGTCATGCCTGTTGTGAAGTCTTTCCCAATTGCCTTCTTTATGCATATTTTAATCTTTTACACATTGCATACTTCGTATGCAATTATGTGTTAAAGCTATGCTTGGTACGGCGGTTTTCAAAGAAACTTTGGTTTTTGTTGCTGTTTTCGTTCTATTTATAGAACTACAACGAATTAACCAATTTTGTCTGTTTGTATGATTTTTTAAAAATCGGGGATTGCCCATATTGCTTTTTTAAATGTATGAAAACATTTATTTGAAGCAATTTTTTTTTTTTTAATTTTATAATTTATTTAATAATTTGGGAAAAATTTAAACAACGTGACATCAGGACGGACAAGGCGACAGCTGTTTCGATTATACCTTGTAAATCTCTTCAAAGCCTTTTCTCCCGGGAGTGGGAGTCGAACTCGCACCCCTACGATAGTTGAAATGGTTGTAAACGCATTCAGCTACGTCATGCCTGTTGTGAAGTCTTTCCCAATTGCCTTCTTTATGCATATTTTAATCTTTTACACATTGCATACTTCGTATGCAATTATGTGTTAAAGCTATGCTTGGTACGGCGGTTTTCAAAGAAACTTTGGTTTTTGTTGCTGTTTTCGTTCTATTTATAGAACTACAACGAATTAACCAATTTTGTCTGTTTGTATGATTTTTTAACAATCGGGGATTGCCCATATTGCTTTTTTAAATGTATGAAAACATTTATTTGAAGCAATTTTTTTTTTTAATTTTATAATTTATTTAATAATTTGGGAAAAATTTAAACAACGTGACATCAGGACGGACAAGGCGACAGCTGTTTCGATTATACCTTGTAAATCTCTTCAAAGCCTTTTCTCCCGGGAGTGGGAGTCGAACTCGCACCCCTACGATAGTTGAAATGGTTGTAAACGCATTCAGCTACGTCATGCCTGTTGTGAAGTCTTTCCCAATTGCCTTCTTTATGCATATTTTAATCTTTTACACATTGCATACGAAGTATGCAATTATGTGTTAAAGCTATGCTTGGTACGGCGGTTGAAGAGATTTACAAGGTATAATCGAAACAGCTGTCGCCTTGTCCGTCCTGATGTCACGTTGTTTAAATTTTTCCCAAATTATTAAATAAATTATAAAATTAAAAAAAAAAAAATTGCTTCAAATAAATGTTTTCATACATTTAAAAAAGCAATATGGGCAATCCCCGATTTTTAAAAAATCATACAAACAGACAAAATTGGTTAATTCGTTGTAGTTCTATAAATAGAACGAAAACAGCAACAAAAACCAAAGTTTCTTTGAAAACCGCCGTACCAAGCATAGCTTTAACACATAATTGCATACGAAGTATGCAATGTGTAAAAGATTAAAATATGCATAAAGAAGGCAATTGGGAAAGACTTCACAACAGGCATGACGTAGCTGAATGCGTTTACAACCATTTCAACTATCGTAGGGGTGCGAGTTCGACTCCCACTCCCGGGAGAAAAGGCTTTGAAGAGATTTACAAGGTATAATCGAAACAGCTGTCGCCTTGTCCGTCCTGATGTCACGTTGTTTAAATTTTTCCCAAATTATTAAATAAATTATAAAATTAAAAAAAAAAATTGCTTCAAATAAATGTTTTCATACATTTAAAAAAGCAATATGGGCAATCCCCGATTGTTAAAAAATCATACAAACAGACAAAATTGGTTAATTCGTTGTAGTTCTATAAATAGAACGAAAACAGCAACAAAAACCAAAGTTTCTTTGAAAACCACCGTACCAAGCATAGCTTTAACACATAATTGCATACGAAGTATGCAATGTGTAAAAGATTAAAATATGCATAAAGAAGGCAATTGGGAAAGACTTCACAACAGGCATGACGTAGCTGAATGCGTTTACAACCATTTCAACTATCGTAGGGGTGCGAGTTCGACTCCCACTCCCGGGAGAAAAGGCTTTGAAGAGATTTACAAGGTATAATCGAAACAGCTGTCGCCTTGTCCGTCCTGATGTCACGTTGTTTAAATTTTTCCCAAATTATTAAATAAATTATAAAATTAAATAAAAAAAAAAATTGCTTCAAATAAATGTTTTCATACATTTAAAAAAGCAATATGGGCAATCCCCGATTGTTAAAAAATCATACAAACAGACAAAATTGGTTAATTCGTTGTAGTTCTATAAATAGAACGAAAACAGCAACAAAAACCAAAGTTTCTTTGAAAACCGCCGTACCAAGCATAGCTTTAACACATAATTGCATACGAAGTATGCAATGTGTAAAAGATTAAAATATGCATAAAGAAGGCAATTGGGAAAGACTTCACAACAGGCATGACGTAGCTGAATGCGTTTACAACCATTTCAACTATCGTAGGGGTGCGAGTTCGACTCCCACTCCCGGGAGAAAAGGCTTTGAAGAGATTTACAAGGTATAATCGAAACAGCTGTCGCCTTGTCCGTCCTGATGTCACGTTGTTTAAATTTTTCCCAAATTATTAAATAAATTATAAAATTAAAAAAAAAAAAATTGCTTCAAATAAATGTTTTCATACATTTAAAAAAGCAATATGGGCAATCCCCGATTTTTAAAAAATCATACAAACAGACAAAATTGGTTAATTCGTTGTAGTTCTATAAATAGAACGAAAACAGCAACAAAAACCAAAGTTTCTTTGAAAACCGCCGTACCAAGCATAGCTTTAACACATAATTGCATACGAAGTATGCAATGTGTAAAAGATTAAAATATGCATAAAGAAGGCAATTGGGAAAGACTTCACAACAGGCATGACGTAGCTGAATGCGTTTACAACCATTTCAACTATCGTAGGGGTGCGAGTTCGACTCCCACTCCCGGGAGAAAAGGCTTTGAAGAGATTTACAAGGTATAATCGAAACAGCTGTCGCCTTGTCCGTCCTGATGTCACGTTGTTTAAATTTTTCCCAAATTATTAAATAAATTATAAAATTAAAAAAAAAAATTGCTTCAAATAAATGTTTTCATACATTTAAAAAAGCAATATGGGCAATCCCCGATTGTTAAAAAATCATACAAACAGACAAAATTGGTTAATTCGTTGTAGTTCTATAAATAGAACGAAAACAGCAACAAAAACCAAAGTTTCTTTGAAAACCGCCGTACCAAGCATAGCTTTAACACATAATTGCATACGAAGTATGCAATGTGTAAAAGATTAAAATATGCATAAAGAAGGCAATTGGGAAAGACTTCACAACAGGCATGACGTAGCTGAATGCGTTTACAACCATTTCAACTATCGTAGGGGTGCGAGTTCGACTCCCACTCCCGGGAGAAAAGGCTTTGAAGAGATTTACAAGGTATAATCGAAACAGCTGTCGCCTTGTCCGTCCTGATGTCACGTTGTTTAAATTTTTCCCAAATTATTAAATAAATTATAAAATTAAAAAAAAAAATTGCTTCAAATAAATGTTTTCATACATTTAAAAAAGCAATATGGGCAATCCCCGATTGTTAAAAAATCATACAAACAGACAAAATTGGTTAATTCGTTGTAGTTCTATAAATAGAACGAAAACAGCAACAAAAACCAAAGTTTCTTTGAAAACCGCCGTACCAAGCATAGCTTTAACACATAATTGCATACGAAGTATGCAATGTGTAAAAGATTAAAATATGCATAAAGAAGGCAATTGGGAAAGACTTCACAACAGGCATGACGTAGCTGAATGCGTTTACAACCATTTCAACTATCGTAGGGGTGCGAGTTCGACTCCCACTCCCGGGAGAAAAGGCTTTGAAGAGATTTACAAGGTATAATCGAAACAGCTGTCGCCTTGTCCGTCCTGATGTCACGTTGTTTAAATTTTTCCCAAATTATTAAATAAATTATAAAATTAAAAAAAAAAAAATTGCTTCAAATAAATGTTTTCATACATTTAAAAAAGCAATATGGGCAATCCCCGATTTTTAAAAAATCATACAAACAGACAAAATTGGTTAATTCGTTGTAGTTCTATAAATAGAACGAAAACAGCAACAAAAACCAAAGTTTCTTTGAAAACCGCCGTACCAAGCATAGCTTTAACACATAATTGCATACGAAGTATGCAATGTGTAAAAGATTAAAATATGCATAAAGAAGGCAATTGGGAAAGACTTCACAACAGGCATGACGTAGCTGAATGCGTTTACAACCATTTCAACTATCGTAGGGGTGCGAGTTCGACTCCCACTCCCGGGAGAAAAGGCTTTGAAGAGATTTACAAGGTATAATCGAAACAGCTGTCGCCTTGTCCGTCCTGATGTCACGTTGTTTAAATTTTTCCCAAATTATTAAATAAATTATAAAATTAAAAAAAAAAATTGCTTCAAATAAATGTTTTCATACATTTAAAAAAGCAATATGGGCAATCCCCGATTGTTAAAAAATCATACAAACAGACAAAATTGGTTAATTCGTTGTAGTTCTATAAATAGAACGAAAACAGCAACAAAAACCAAAGTTTCTTTGAAAACCGCCGTACCAAGCATAGCTTTAACACATAATTGCATACGAAGTATGCAATGTGTAAAAGATTAAAATATGCATAAAGAAGGCAATTGGGAAAGACTTCACAACAGGCATGACGTAGCTGAATGCGTTTACAACCATTTCAACTATCGTAGGGGTGCGAGTTCGACTCCCACTCCCGGGAGAAAAGGCTTTGAAGAGATTTACAAGGTATAATCGAAACAGCTGTCGCCTTGTCCGTCCTGATGTCACGTTGTTTAAATTTTTCCCAAATTATTAAATAAATTATAAAATTAAAAAAAAATTGCTTCAAATAAATGTTTTCATACATTTAAAAAAGCAATATGGGCAATCCCCGATTGTTAAAAAATCATACAAACAGACAAAATTGGTTAATTCGTTGTAGTTCTATAAATAGAACGAAAACAGCAACAAAAACCAAAGTTTCTTTGAAAACCGCCGTACCAAGCATAGCTTTAACACATAATTGCATACGAAGTATGCAATGTGTAAAATATTAAAATATGCATAAAGAAGGCAATTGGGAAAGACTTCACAACAGGCATGACGTAGCTGAATGCGTTTACAACCATTTCAACTATCGTAGGGGTGCGAGTTCGACTCCCACTCCCGGGAGAAAAGGCTTTGAAGAGATTTACAAGGTATAATCGAAACAGCTGTCGCCTTGTCCGTCCTGATGTCACGTTGTTTAAATTTTTCCCAAATTATTAAATAAATTATAAAATTAAAAAAAAAAAATTGCTTCAAATAAATGTTTTCATACATTTAAAAAAGCAATATGGGCAATCCCCGATTGTTAAAAAATCATACAAACAGACAAAATTGGTTAATTCGTTGTAGTTCTATAAATAGAACGAAAACAGCAACAAAAACCAAAGTTTCTTTGAAAACCGCCGTACCAAGCATAGCTTTAACACATAATTGCATACGAAGTATGCAATGTGTAAAAGATTAAAATATGCATAAAGAAGGCAATTGGGAAAGACTTCACAACAGGCATGACGTAGCTGAATGCGTTTACAACCATTTCAACTATCGTAGGGGTGCGAGTTCGACTCCCACTCCCGGGAGAAAAGGCTTTGAAGAGATTTACAAGGTATAATCGAAACAGCTGTCGCCTTGTCCGTCCTGATGTCACGTTGTTTAAATTTTTCCCAAATTATTAAATAAATTATAAAATTAAAAAAAAATTGCTTCAAATAAATGTTTTCATACATTTAAAAAAGCAATATGGGCAATCCCCGATTGTTAAAAAATCATAAAAATATTGTCTGACTTCGATTTTTTGTTCTTCTTCTTATGTTTGTGATTTTGTTGATGATTTCCTCGCCAAAATCTAAGGTTGTGTTAGTTTTGGACTATATGTACGAGGCCGGACGAAATGTTTGAATGTGTTGGTAATAAGAATCGACACAAAATCAAATTTTAAGATTTTGTCTCTGGTTTGACTTTTGTGCTTGAAGATGAAGCGAAGGTGGGTATGGAAGTTAGGAAAAATGTTTGCATATTTTTAGCGACATTTGCTATTTTGTATGGTCGCCTATTACCATGCCAGCTTTCAATGGCCTTGAAATGCCCTTTTTAGCTTTGAGAAAAATTTCTAACAATTGAAAATAATTCAACAATTGTTTGAATTTGGTTAGCTTTTAATTTTGTCAAATGGTTTTAGCACTTTTTTATATATTCTTGCAAAAAATTTTGCTTTGATATTGCATTGTAAGAAAACGCGCTTATCGGCAAAATTTTGCTATTTTGGCGCAATATCAGCATTTTTATAATTTCAGCTAAAAAAAAAATAAAGAAGGATTTTAACTGGAGCGGGCTTCGAAAACCTACAACAATTCACTTGCCCATACAGCTGCGCCACAATAGCTTATGACTTTTGCTAGCCTAACAGGCAGTTATAAGCATGATTTTCAATCTAGTGAGTGGTGAGTGGTGAGTGAATGCGTGGGACATATATATAACTAACGGTAATTTCTATCTTGGAAACATATTTATATGTTGTACAAAGGAGATAGCCCGATTATCCTCTATGGTTCGTATAGTACTTTTTACTTAGACGGCCCATACATGACACAAAAGCCATGCGCAAATATAAAACGACGGAATATGTGCAAATGACAATTTTGACATACACGGCTCAAAAACACTGCGCAATATTCAATTTTAATGTAGCGCAACAAATGAAACATGTGTTTTAATTGTATAAAAAAGGCACTAATTGTATAAAAAAAACACTATTTATTTTCCA